>NW_028318673.1:600000-900000 GCF_062004578.1 Staurois parvus | reverse complement strand
TCTCAGCTCCTTCTTGCTATTCCTCGTCCTGCCTGTTGTTTCCTTGGATTGATTTTCTGTGTAGTGACCCCGGCTTGGTCTCTTGGATGCGCTCGTCTGTTGCTTGCCCTGACCTTTCTCCTGATTCCTGGATCTCCTCCTCATCTCTCCTCCATATCCTCTTACACAGCTTTTCTCCACACCTGCAGTGACCCTGGGGGGAGGAAACTTGGCACCAGCACGCCGCCAAATCCATCCCCACCATTAGGGGCTCTGGAGACAATTGTCTGCTATTTACACTCCGTTCCTCCACACGTCACCTGATCACATGACAGCTTACGTCCACAGATTCCGGACAGATTTCTGGATGGTAAAGGTCAAAGGTCACTCTTCAGTTTAGGAGAGGTAGGACGCACCCAGGAACAAGGATTTGGTTTATATGGGAGCCTCATATAGAGGACCCCTCAAATCTCCTCATACAAATGTCCCTCCATCCAGAGTCTATATGTCCTATGACATCACACTGACCTCACAGCTCCTCCTCCCGATGTCCCTCCATCCAGAGTCAGAGAATCCTATGACCTCACACTGACCTCACAGCTCCTCCTCCCAATGTCCCTCCATCCAGAGTCAGAGAATCCTATGACATCACACTGACCTCACAGCTCCTCCTCCCAATGTCCCTCCATCCAGAGTCAGAGAATCCTATGACATCACACTGATCTCACAGCTCCTCCCCCCAATGTCCATCCATCCAGAGTCAGAGAATCCTATGATGTCACTGTAACATAAATGTAAGAGTAGAATCATGTTATCAGTAGCTGAGATGTGAGGTGATCAGTAGAAATTTGAAATTGTAGATTTAGTTTTGTGACGGAGGGTAAGCGGGACAGAACACACAAGGCAGACAGCAAACACTTAAAGCTTTATTAAAACAGACAACAGTCACTCAACGGGGAGAGAGAGTCCACAATACTTGTAGTCCAGCCCCAAGGCAAAGTTAAAGTCTCTATAGCAGTTTATAATCCAAACAGGGGGGGTGGTGTGAGTCTCTGTAGTAGTTGTAATCCAACAGGGAGGTGGAGTGGGAGTACAAGAACAGTTCAGGGAAAACAGGAGAGCATAAACTCACGGGTCCGACAGGGATGTCCTGGTTCACAGTGGACAGCAGCAGGGGCGACCCTGCTCAGCACACAGCAACAGCGGGTAGTTCTAGCACACAGCCGAGGGGCAGTTGAGGCAAAGAGAGCCCGGGCACAGCAGAGGGCAATTCAGGCAGGCAAGGTAATCAGGGCCCACAGCAGAAGGTAGCTCTGGCAGGCAGGAGGTCCGGGCACAGCAGAGGGCAGTTCACAGGGTAGCCATCCAGGGACTCACCAGCCAGCAGTGTACATAGCCAAGTACAGTTCCAAGCATCTCCTAGTTAAGGCTCAGGCAGGAGTAGCCCTGTCCATCATGACTCCAGCTCTCCCAACAAAGAGTCCACATGGTCCTGCAATTGTCCCCACCCCCAACTTCCTGCTAAGAAGTGGCCTGGACTTCCCCAGCCACACAGAGCCCTGCTGCCTTCGTTCTATATGGAGATACATCCCATTTCCCCTCCCCCCTGTGAGACCCAGGAACTTCAGACAACACACAAAAAAAGAATATTTCTGCTGTCTGTCACAACTCCTCCCCCTTTTACATAACATGTACCTGCAGGAGGCCTGAACAGGCTCTGTACATGGTACATGTAGCAGTTTCCCAGCAGAATCATCTAAGTGTCCATATAACAGCTTGTTATTTGGTGGTCAAGGTTGTACTGAGGCTCATTCCAGCAGGGCATCCTGTGGGCATATGGAGATTGCTGGCCTACAGGCACATTTGAATGCCAGGGAGGATAGCTGGGGCTACTGACATTACCTCTCCACCAGAGGGAAGCCGTGGGGTTCTTCCTACGCCCCCTTCAACAATTGGCCTGCGTGTGCCCCCTCTGTTTGCAAGTGTGACATCAGGGCTCATGGGTCCTTCTGGTACCCCTCCACCTGTTTGGAGGACAATGGGAAGCTCCCCAAAACCTTGGGCCTTCAGGAGGGGTTACATGTGGCCGTACATAGCTAACAGGATAAGCCCTCAACAACTGGGGGTCTGGCCTCAACTCTGTTTTAGCCTTTAGTGGTTCAAGGTCCTTCTCTCCAAAAATTGGCAATCGCTGTCCCCAAGATCGTTCCCCAGTAGAATGTCAGCCGGCAGGCCTGGCATTACCCCAACCGGGGAAGGTTTTTCCCCAAACCCGCAATCTAGCTGAACCATAGCCCCCGGGGTATGTTTCATGGCACCCCCCCCTAGCTCAATAGAAAAGTCAGGGTCCTTTTTGCTCACTGCAGGATCTAATACGCAGGGGTCACCAAGGGTCAGGAACGTACCTGTGTTGCAGAACCCTGTAGCCTTTCTGCCATCTATGGAAACCTCCTGCAGGTACTGCTGCCTTTTCTCAGGGTAGCTTGGGGGTAAGCTGGCGAACTCTGTAGACTCCTAGAGGTGTGTCGATTTCTGTTGGAGGCATCCATTCATTTGGGGAAGGAGATCGGCTCCGCTCTCCTGTCACCAATGACACATCGTGGTCAGGGTGAGGGGTTTGGGTTTGTGGGGGGTGGATGTTCTTGGAGCATCTAGCCATAAGATGCCCGGGTTGTCCACATGCATAGCACCGGCGTTCCATCGTGACCCTGGGTGGCGCGACCGTAGACATGGGGGCGGTATGGCTTTGCAGGGGAGAGGCACCACCCAGGGTCCCTGCGGGTTCTGTCATCAGTTTTTTCCAGTGGGGCTTAATTGTGAGAACTTCGTCTGCTAGCACAGCGGCCTTCTCTAGGGTGGCTGGACTTCGCTCCTTCACTCACTCCCTGACCTCAGAGGGGCATTTGTCATAAAATTGTTCCTTCAGGAAAGTCTGGATAATACTCTCCACTGAGAGGGCCTGTTCGCCCTCCAGCCAGCAACGACAGGCCTGTGACATTTTGCGAGCATACATCTTGAAGGAGGGCTCTGAGTTGCAGGATAAGTCTCGGAACTGAATCCTGTAGGTTTCCGGGGTCACCGCATAGTACTGAAGCACCGTCTGTTTGACCCGCGCATAATCTCAGCTGTCTGGGTAATCCAGTGTATGGTAGGCTGCGGCTGCACCCCCTTCTAGCAGACCCACGAGGTGCCGTAGCCAATCCGTGTGCGGCACCTCCATGAGTTGGCACAAATGCTCAAAGTCCTGAAAAAAACCCTCCACATCCCCGGCGGCTTCGTTAAAGTCTTTGCGGCTGACCTGGAGAGGGGGGAAGCCCACGGCCCTGGGGCTAGAAGGACAACTTAGATCACGGCGGCTCCCTTGGCTCTCTCTCTCGTGCGCCCTCCGGATAGCCTCTCGCTTGTCCTCTACTGTGGCATCTGACCCCAGGGGGGCCATCTCCTCCTCCACACGAGTAAGCCAGGAGCTTTTGGATCTTGGGTCATGGCGTGCTGGGGAGGCTGAGGTTGGTCTGCTCACCTCCCTTGTTGGGGTGTCTTGGGGGTCAGCTTCTTCAATGGCTGCGACCAGATCCTCTTTGACTAGGCCCTTCCAGGTAAGGGACAGCTCCTCAGCCCTCTCCTGCAGCCACGACATAGTCCACTTCCTGTATTCACTGGGCCGGGCCTGTTTCTCCATCAGCTGGCTTTCGCTGTCCGCCATCTCCTCAGTGTCCTGATCCCACCGCTGCCAACCAGTGTGACGGAGGGTAAGCGGGTCAGAACACACAAGGCAGACAGAAAACACTTAAAGATTTATTAAAACAGACAACTGTCAGGGATCGCGGCGCCTCTCCCGGCGCACGCGCACTTGCGACAGCTCACGCCGGGACACAAGCACTAGGTCCCGGAGGGCCGTGGCTGACAGGACACCACGCATGCGCAGTAGGAGCCGCGGGCGCGCCTCGGGCGGCCAATGACTGCCCGGGGGCAAGTCCTGGCCGGCCAATGACAGTGCAGGGCGCACTATTTAAAGATGCCCTGCACTGTCACAGATTGCCGCAAGGTCTATCTGTGATCCTGAAGTTCCTGTACCTGATTAGTGACCCTGATTGCCCTGACTACGCTGCCTTCTCCTGTGATTTGACCCGGATTGCCCTAACTACGCTGCCTTCTCCTGTGATTTGACCCGGATTGCCCTGACTATGCTACCTTCACCTGTGCTTTGACCCGGATTGCCCTGATTACTCTGCCTTCTCCTTTCCTGACCCCCGGCTTGTTTGACCATTCTGCGGACTGACTTATCCTGCTTACCCTGCGTGTGACCTGACTACTCTTCGCCTGCCGATTCGGTACCTCGCTTACCCCACGGGACCACGGCTCGTGACCATCCTGCTAGGTCCCGCCGTCCTTCTCACATCTGGCTGTCCCGGTACCTGCATACATCCCCGGAGGCTCCCTCTGCCACTGGTGGGCCTGCTCAGAGGTCGTGACCTGGCCCTGGTCTGTTACAAGTCCATCCCCACCATCAGGGGCCCTGGTGAAAGCACAGACCGGGGCTTAGACTCCACGCTCTGGGTAGGTCTGTCCAGTGGGCAGCCAGAGGCACCACCTGGTGGATCATAACAACAACAGTCACTCAATGGGGAGTAGTGCAGGGAGAGAGAGTCCAAAATACTTGTAGTCCAGCCCCAAGGCAAAGTTAAAGTCACTACAGCAGTTTATAATCCAAACGGGGGTGATGTGAGTGTCTGTAGTAGTTGTAATCCAACAGGGAGGTGGAGTGGGAGTACAAGAACAGTTCAGGGAAAACAGGAGAGCATAAACTCACGGGTCCGACAGGGATGTCCTGGTTCACAGCGGACAGCAGCAGGGGCGACCATGCTCAGCACACAGCAACAGCGGGTAGTTCTAGCACACAGAAGAGGGCAGTTGAGGCAAAGACAGCCCGGGCACAGCAGAGGGCAATTCAGGCAGGCAAGGTAAGCAGGGCCCACAGCAGAAGGTAGCTCTGGCAGGAAGGAGGTCCGGGCACAGCAGAGGGCAATTCAGGCAGGCAAGGTAATCAGGGCACTCAGCAGAAGGTAGCTCTGGCAGGCAAGAGGTCCGGGCACAGCAGAGGGCAATTCAGGCAGGCAAGGTAGCAGGGCCCACAGCAGAAGGAAGCTCTGGCAGGCAGGAGGTCCGGGCACTCAGCAGAGGGCAGTTCACAGGGTAGTGATTCAGGGACTCACCAGCCAGCAGTGTACAAAGCAAAGTACAGTTCCAAGCATCTCCTAGTTAAGGCTCAGGCAGGAGTAGCCCTGTCCATCATGACTCCAGCTCTCCCAACAACGAGTCCACATGGCCCTGCAATTGTCCCCACCCCCAACTTTCTGCTAAGAAGTGGCCTGGACTGGTTTTCCCCAGCCACACAGAGCCATGCTGCCTTTGTTCTATATAGAGATACATCCCATTTCCCCTCCCCCTGTGAGGCCCAGGAACTTCAGACAACACACAAAAAAAGAATATTTCTGCTGTCCGTCACAACTTTCATTCTATGTTATTACAGATAAGTGTTCAGTATTCAGTCAGAGAAATATGTTCACCAATTAGCATCTGAAAGGACAGAGCAGCTTCTTACCTGGAGGTGACACCTGGATGCCAATAAAACATCACCTATGTAGCCAGACTTTGCCACCTTCTTGAACCTAAAAGAAGAATCCTAGTCATTTTGGCTACAAGAGTCAGCAGGAAATAGATCAGAGGAATCTATTTAATATCTCTTAAAAGCTAAAATATTAGTTGCAGAGAGATGAAAATGCTTCCTTCTGATTGGACACACTGTAGGCTACATCTGCATGTAAAAAAGTATTTGTAGCCTCTGTAGAATCCCAGAGAAACGCATAAAATGGTTATATGGCACCTGATTGCGATAGCTGAAAAGTGATTGGTACTGTCGCGATCGGACTGATGCGCTTGTGTCAGAAATCATTTTCCTGACTCAGTGATCCAAATCGTTTCTTGCCCATTCAAGATTGGGCACCTCAGAACACAGAACATCCTGTGGGTTGGTACAGGAACACCCCTGAGGGTTGATTGGCCAAGGGTTAAAGTCCTAATAATAAATTGAGGGCCCTGAGATATGGACGGGGTGATTCGTACGGAGTTGGTTCAATATGACTGGTGAATTGCAGACTTTCTTTGACTTCCTCCAGTCGCAGGATAAATCTTGGTAAGGTTTTATTTCTGTTTTTATTCCCTTTTATGTTATAGTCAATAGCCAATTGTGTGTCTTTTTGTATTAAATCATAAAATTATTAAGTGACTTCTGTGTACTAAGCTCAGGCTCATATCTCCAGAGAGATTGTTGTATTGTAGTGTCTATGTGCTCGGTCTAAGTTCATTGCCAATCTGTATGTAATTGCACTGTGTGTTGGCAGATAGCATGCAGATTGTAAAGTAGCAGATCTGCCAGACGGAGATCGGTGTGTGTGTGGTGGCCCAGCAGACCAGTCTGCGTACAAACTGTTGGGTGGTGGCAAGCTACTGTTTGTTGTGTGTCCGGAGTGGGGGGGGGGGGTGGACAGTGGAAGACTGATTAACACCGGGGTTCTAGCTTGTAGGATAGCTGGAGGAATCCTAGAAAGGTGTGCCAATTGCTAGATTGCTCCCCAACCTTTGCACAAGATTGTATGTAAGATTTGTGTTTGCCTGTGTGTGGTCAGCCAGCTGGAGTGGAGTGGCGTCTCCCTCTAGTGGTGACCAAAGATAGTGAAGGCTGTGAAAGTATATCACGGTCACTCTTATATGCTCAAAGTCCCCTCATTCCCTCTTTACCCCAGTCATGGGCGGACCACACTTCAGTTAGCTAGTCACTGTGGGCGTGCATTTTATCTATGACATCACACTGACCTCACAGCTCCTCTCCCAATGTTCCTCCATCCAGAGTCAGAGAATCCTATGACATCACACCGACCTCACAGCTCCTCCTCCCAGTGTCCCTCCATCCAGAGTCAGAGAATCCTATGACATCACACTGACCTCACAGCTCCTCCTCCCAATGCCCCTCCATCCAGAGTCAGAGAATCCTATGACATCACACTGACCTCACAGCTCCTCCTCCCAATGCCCCTCCATCCAGAGTCAGAGAATCCTATGACATCACACTGACCTCACAGCTCCTCCTCCCAATGCCCCTCCAACCAGAGTCAGAGAATCCTATGACATCACACTGACCTCCCAGTTCCTCCTCCCAATGTCCTCCATCCAGAGTCAGAGAATCCTATGACATCACAATGACCTCACAGCTCCTCCTCCCAATGTCCCTCCATCCAGAGTCAGAGAATCCTATGACATCACACTGACCTCACAGCTCCTCCTCCTAATGTCCCTTCATCTTGTCTTTTTCCCTGATGCTCTTAGGATGTGGGGCCCCTTGGTATCCTCACATGTAAAGTGGGACTGTTGGTCCTGCGTTGTATGTAATGACATCAGAATGCTGCAACAAGTCTATACCCTGCGTAGTGTGGGGGTCCTGTGGGGGGGGGAATTATACCTCAGCCTGAAGTGGGGCTTTAATAAAATGGAGACCTGAATGGAGAGGTGAGGAGGATTCTGGGAATATCATTTGATGTGACTATTTGTGTTCAGATGTAGAGTTTTCCTCCTGTGAAGTCTGGAGATCATATGACATCACATTGCCTCCACCTCCCTCCCTGATAGAAGAGAGAAAGAAGAAGAAGATTCTAGAAGTCACCAGAGAGATCACTGAGCTGCTGACAGGAGAGGTGAGCGGTGCCGGGAATTCTGGGACATTCTCCAGTAACAGACAAGGGATGTGTCTGGATGGTGACTGTATCATTGTGTGTGTCAGGTTCCTATAAGGTGTCAGGGTGTCACTGTCTATTTCTCCATGGAGGAGTGGGAGTATTTAGAAGGACACAAGGATCTCTACAAGGACGTCATGATGGACAATCAGCCGCCCCTCACATCACCGGGTAAGAGGAGACTTTATTGTAAAGGAGAGAGCAGTACGGAGGATCCACCTAGATCCCCCATCATCTGATAAACACATAGAAACAATGGATTCAGTCAGTGTGTGTGTTTCCTACAGATGGATCCAGTCATGGGAACCCACCAGAGAGATGTCCCCGTCCTCTGTATTCCCGGGATTCCACACAGGAAGGTCACACCATCCCTCACCATCATCAGGTAGATGATGACAATTATTGGTCGTTGTGATTTATACACAGCATGTTTGTTACAATGAATGTTTTATTATATCTTTCAGAGTGGAATCCTCGGGGATGATAATATTGATGTTAAAGAAGAGTATAAAGAGGAGGATGAGGAGTATGGAGTGATGGAGGAGTTTTCAGAAGGACACAAGGATATGATGGAGCCACCTAATACCAGGAACCCACCAGAGAGATGTCCCCGTCCTCTGTATTCCCGGGATTCCACACAGGAAGGTCACACCATCCCTCACCATCAGGTAGATGAGGAACAATCACTGATAGTATCATTAGGATCTGTACATTATCTGCATTGTTACCATTGATGTCATTTTTATTATATATTCAGAGTGGAAACCTGAGAGATCCTAAAGTTGAGGTTAAAGAAGAGATTAAAGAGGAGGATGAGGATGGGGGGATGGAGGAGTCAGAGCTTCTAAAAGAACACAAAGATCTGTACCAGGACACCATGGTGGAGTCATCCAGCTACAGGAACCCACCAGAGAGATGTCCCCGTCCTCTGTATTCCCGGGATTCCACACAGGAAGGTCACACCATCCCTCACTATTACAAGGTTGGTGGATGGAGCATTTAGAACATGGATTCATGGTGACAATGTGTGGATATTTTATGTGACCTTACATTTTACAGATGATATTTTCTCTCATTTCCTTGATTTAGAGTGGAGATCCAATCGATATAAAAGTTGAGGTGAAAGCAGAAGAAGAAGAGGCGTATGTGAGGGATGATCAGCAGTCTATGGAGGAGGATGGAATAACGGGGACATTTATAGAGGAGGACACTCCTACAGAGATCAGCACAGGTGGGTCATGAACACTAAATCCATTCCTCCACCCATACTGCTCACTGATTGGTCCAGAGTAGGGCGGGGACTGGGTGATATCAGCCTGTAATCCCCTGGTCACTTTCCTGAGCTGTGTTCCCCGTCCTGTATTCCTGGATTTCTCTCGGATAATCTTCCTTCTCTGTGCTGCAGACACAATTTATGTATCTAGACTGGATTTATGGAGATTCTGGGGTTCAGCTGGCAGTAAAATGTTGATTCATAAGCTCTTCTCAACCTCTTTTTTGTTCCTCCCATTTCCTCCCAGCTGGACATTTTATATCGGATGATGTGATTGGAGCACAGACTTTTACATGGTGATAATAATGTGATAACATCCTCCAACTTTGGACCCTTAAACAGAAAGTGATAATGAAGGAGGAGTCAATACCCCAATGATGGTGGTCTTCAGGATCAGTCCAGTCTTCATCTTGGTTGTTCTCCCCCCATCCTCACTCTCTGACCTCTGGTGGGGCTCAGCCCCGCTGTTCTTCATGACTAAATCATGGAGTAAATAAGGAAGTGCAGTACTTCTTGTGTTGGGAAGATGGCGATGAGTGATAGAGGGGGTGGGGACCCTCGTCCTATAATCCCCTCATCACTGTCCCTCCTATAAAAGACAGTTCTGGTTGTTTCCTCACTCTCTGACTAAGGTCCATGAATAAAGAAATGACCTGGTAGGAGATCAGAGGAGCCATTTCCTAGTTCCCTTGAGGGTGGAATTGTAAGCTCCTCAGAGACCAAGCTGCCTGATGTGGGCGGAGTCTTGGTTTGGGGGAACCAATCAGCTCCTGTCTAGTAATCCTCTTTGTCTTTGTATTTTAGTCCATGGCCGGGAGATGAGGAAAACCTCTGAGGATTGTCTCACTTTGTCTCCAGACTGGAAAGTAGAAGATGAGGACATCACACAGTATAGTCCAGGAGAAAACCCGGCTCCCTCCAATGTCCATCCGGCACCACCCAGTGTAGATGGACCATCGGATTCCTCGCATCCTGAGGAACCTCAGACTGTGCGGGTCCGGGCCGGCCTTCCAACAGGGAAGAACTTCTCCTGTACTGAGTGCGGGAAGGGTTTCCATTTCAAATCCAAACTTAACGTGCATAAAAGATCTCACACAGGGGAGAAGCCGTATTCTTGCCCTGAATGTGGAAAATGTTTTTCACAAAGGTCCAATCTTTACAGACATCAGAGATCGCATACAGGGCAAAAGCCATATTCCTGTCTTGAGTGTGGAGAATGTTTTTCAGACAATTCCAGTCTTTACACACATCAGAGATCTCACACGGGGGCGAGGAAATATTCTTGCCCTGAGTGCGGGAAATGTTTTTCACAGAAGTCCAGTCTTTACACACATCAGAGATCTCACACGGGAGAGAAGCCGTTTTCCTGCCCTGAGTGTGGGAAATGTTTTCCACACAAGTCCCATCTTTACACACATCACAGATCCCACACAGGGGAGAAGCCATATTCCTGTCCTGAGTGCAGGAAATGTTTTGCACAAAAATCAGATCTTGCCATACATGAAAGGTCTCACACAGGTGAGAAGCCGTATTCTTGTTCTGAGTGTGGGAAATGTTTTTCAGTGAAGTCCAATCTTTACACACATCAAAGATCTCACACGGGGGAGAAGCCGTATTCCTGTCCTGAGTGTGGGAAATGTTTTTCAAGGAAGTCCCATCTTTCCAGACATCAGAGATCTCACACGGGGGAGAAGCCACTTTCCTGTCCTGAGTGTGGGAAATGTTTTTCAATGAAGTCCCATCTTTCCAGACATCAGAGATCTCACACAGGTGAGAAGCCGTATTCTTGTCCTGAGTGCGGGAAATGTTTTTCAGATAAGTCCAGTCTTTACACACATCAAAGATCTCACACGGGGGAGAAGCCGTATTCCTGTCCTGAGTGTGGGAAATGTTTTTCAAGGAAGTCCCATCTTTCCAGACATCAGAGATCTCACACGGGGGAGAAGCCATATTCCTGTCCTGAGTGTGGTAAATGTTTTTCAGTGAAGTCCGATCTTTCAAGACATCAGAGATCTCACATGAGGAGAAGCCACTTCCCTGTCCTGAGTGAGGGAAATGTTCCTCACTGAAGTCCTGTCTTCCTGTACATCAGGGGTCCCACACAACCCTGGAGGTGTATTAGTGCCTTGAGTGTGGGAAATGTCTTCTAGATGAATGTTGCTGGACATCCCAGCTCTCATGTGGGGAAGAAGCACACCCTGATATACACCTCAGATATACTCCATGGCTGATCTTCATCATGGAAGAAACAGTCCATAAGGAGATCAGAGGTCCCCAAAGACATGGATGAAGTGTGGGACCGGGTCGGCCATTAATATCAGGAGAAGAGTAAAAATGGAGTCCTGCCCTGTGATTGGCTGAGTACATTTTGTGGTGGGAGATTTCACAAACACTTGAGGTGTGTTTAAAAATAAATATTTCTACCTCCTGTATACCGGACACTTCCACCCCCTTCCTGCCCAGGCTGACTGGTAACTATCAGCGCTCTCACACTTTGAATGACAATTACACAGTCATGCAACATTGTACCCAAATTATATTTTTATCATTTTTTTTCACACAAATAGATATTTATTTTGGTGGTATTAAACGCCACTTGTTACCATTTTTCTTGTTTCTTGTTTTTACAAATAAATGGTCTTTCCTTATAAATGTAGACAAAGGTGTATTCTGCGCCATTTCTTGGGTACAATAACCCCAATCAGTGTCTATGATTCAGTGTGTAGGAGAGTTATAGAGTCTACAAACTATGGGATAGATGTCTGAAAATCCATCATGTCTGATGACGGCAGATCTCATTTCTGAGGATCAAAAACACCAGAACGGTACAAATTGTCAGAACTTTATCTGTGAGGAAATAATCCGTATACAATTCATGGAAACAGGCGGGATCTGGAATGAAGGAGATTCCCTACTAATTCTCACAAAGTAACCGACATCCCAGTTCTGTATTTGTGATAATTGGAAGACAAAATAAAACGCAATAATGTGCAAAAATATATATTTATTAATAATATAAATCAGTACAAAATGGGGATGAAATATAATAGGTGATGATAAATAATAAACAATACAAGATAACAGTACAATGATCTAATCCACAATAATGGGGAGAAATACAAGCCAGCAATTACTTCCAAATATTAATGAATTACATCCAACTGTCTGGAAATGTCGTGTAAGAAATCAGTAACTCAGCAACATGTGACAACAGATATACAAATCCCCCCCGTGATCTCTCTACACCCAGATATTCAACGCTCAACGTGTACCTTGCCATGACTTGATCTGGAATCCCATACACAGGCCAATCCAATCCGCTTACAATCTGAGATGAAGATGTAATGTTACATGAAGTAGTCTACCTTGTCATATATATACTGTATACATCCGGATAAACCATTGACTAGAAGCCAGAATCAGCTTCAGGGATATGTAAAATCAATCTTCCCCAGAGGAGGGAAATGATAATAATTTATACTGCAGGTAAAATGACGTCACATCCCCTCCTGTGCTCACCAGAACCGTTATCGGACTAAACAATGTATCTGGAGATATAAGGGGAGTACAAGTTATCTGAGGAAAATGAAAGTTCTAGTTCCCAATATGGACTGTATGGTGTCAGTGATGTCAGCTTTCAGTGCGCTCACTTCAGGGGGTGTCTGTGTCCGTCTGTTGCCCCTTGTCTCCTGTCTTGTGAGGTCTTGTTTTGTGATGTGTCCTCTTCTCTGTCCGTCTCTTACTTTTATCCCTCCAAATAAAACCTAGGCGGGCAAAGCTCATCTCTCCTCACAATGACGTCAGACTAGGTGCTATTTTCTCTACTAATTGATTTCAGTGACCTGAAGGGGGCAGTATAGGATGAGGAATTCTCTGACATGTCTTCTGGAACATGACAAGGGTTGACCTTTAACCTCGGCTGGTAAGGACATGACTACATTTAGAGAGAACTGCTTTTCTGCCAGGTTTGGTGTCACACAGACTGGTACCCATGTCACTGCTAATAATGTATTACTGAAAGTGGTTGTAAACCTAAAAAACACAAATCAGTCTCATCCTGCAGTTGGGTAGATTTTACCTTTACTGAGCCATTCAGCTTAGTCTGGTATCTTGAAGCAATCCCTTTCTCCAGAAATCCCGCCTGATCTTCTGAGCAGAATAAATCTGACACCAGCAGAAATATGGTGTCACCACTCCCCTTCTCCTGTGAGTGACAGGCTGTGCTGAGGAAGAGACCAGAATGAGCCTCCATGTAATACACTGCAAAGGGTGGGGGAGGGGGTGTCCTCTCCATGCTGGTCTCTGCCTTCACAAGATCCACAACTCAGCACTCATCAGCACCAGTGATTGTTCTTGAGCCGAGGCTGGAGGGGGGTATAACTGGGGGATTGTGTGACATCACATCTCCACCTACTATTCTCTGGTCCTAAGCCACGCCCACAGACCAGCAGATTTTGGAGGGCGGAGACAAGCTAAAGGAGCATTTTTCTGAGGTACAATCACAGCTGTATAGATGTTTACATTAAAATGCATTTATGGAAAAAAGTAATTTTTTAATATTTGGGGTTTACAACCACTTTAATCATTATACTGAGACTTCTTATCTCACGTCTTCTGTAACATAACAACGTTGTCATACAATGAACTCAAACTGATACTTTATAATGTTACAAACAGAATATCCCCAATATATCAATATGTATTCATTGTTAAACCATTTCATATAAATATATGTATGTGGAAATGGAATCTAGTAATATAAACCTGGATGACATAAGTAAGCAAGCATTCACTTCATGTAATACTAATAATAATACAATTGACATTTTTGGATCAGATATTCCTGTCACATAATAATAACACCATATACAATGTAAGGTATAATATGCACTCTTTCCAGAGGATCATGGGAAATAATCATTGTGACCAGTTCTTGTGTCCTTTGTTCAGTCTAGACATGGACTCATCCATTTATCTTACCACTTGGTGTCATGTCTAGTCTCCATCTTGTAGCCGTCTGATCCCACCATACCCCCCCCCCCAGATTTATAACCTGGGAACATAAGCTGTAACCACCTTGGAATGCTCTTAGAATCTGTGTTCAGAAACCATGAAATAGAATATACAGAACAAAATGGCTTCCAGCATGTCCATGTAGAGATGATAAGTTCAGGCCTTCCTGTTTCATTCTCTGAGCCCAGAACAGTTCCGTCATTTCCCCCCTTTTTCTCCATGGTATTCAGGTGAACAACCTAAGACATATCTGGGACAAAGGTCAGAGTATAAGTCATTTACTGCAAAGAGTGAGGCCTTTCTTCATCCTGGATTGAGGAATGTTTTCCTCTTTTCATCCAAACTGATAACGGCATGGTGGTGTCTTAATAAAAATGAAATGAACTGCAAAGTAGTTGTTTCCACCATCATACCCAACATCGAGAATACAAAGCTTGTAATCAAAAATCTGATGAATCACTTTGGTTGTTGATTTGTAGACATTGGTTGAGTAGTGAATGTTTTCCTGGTGTTCCAACATGACCCGTACTCTTGCTTGAGCTCGGTTTATGTGGCAGTATACCATTCTTGTATTTCCACAAGTTGTAGCTGGGATATGTTGTAGTTTCTTTCAATGGATATCTTTGGATCCAAATTCACAAAGATCTTCTGAGATAATATCTCTCTTTCTGTTACTAAGAATCCTGGAACATCTTTCCTGATGAGGGACCCGGTCCAATGATAGGTTCGGACTTGAGGTGTACACCAAGGATTAAGTCCATCCAAACGATCGCTGTGTCTTTGGTAGCCATCCGCATCTTTACCAAATAATGATCTGGTCTGTTTGGACCTTCAGTCTTGGTCAATATGGAGTCAATATGAATTTTGTTAAAGAAAAACAGTTTTAATATGTATTATTATCAATTCATTAATTCATTATTTACATTTTCTAGCTATGCTGGATATTAACTGAATGGCCACATTATTATGGCATTCTGCTATAATTGGTATGTCCAATAAAACTGCATAGGACTTGAGATATGAACATCTGGATGTTGAGAGAAAAACATCAGAATGTTCAATCATTATAGTAACATTCTCTTATGGTACAAATTAAAAATCTTCTTCTACATCACCTTGCATCATTCTCAGTTGACACCTAGGATGACAAGCACAGAATCGATTAATATGAACCCATTTGTCCACACAATCTCCATTTATGACAATTCTTATTTTATATACCACAGGTGAAATGTTGTCAGTAATAGTATACGGACCTTTCCATGAAGGAAGACATTTCTTTCCTTGACTCTATCTGGAGCACAGTTGTATAAATACATTTTATAATTTATGCTCCTTCTTGGTAGTTTTGAGATGGTAATAAGTTTAGTTGCTTATCACGGCTTTCTCTAGATTCTTCTGTGCAAAGGCAAAAGCATGTTGTAGGTTCTGTCGAAGGTTTTCAACATATTGATGTGTCGTGGCTGCATTGATCAGGTTATGGTCAGATGTGTGATACAACAGAAGTTGTGGAAGTACATTTTCCTACCTATCATCAACTCAAATGGTGACATCTTGGTTGTGGTACTTGGAGTTGCTCTAATAGCCATGAGCACTAAAGGTAACGTCATATCCCAGTCTTTACCTGATTCTTTCATGAATTTCTTCAGGATGTTGATGATTGACTGGTTATAGCACTCTACTGCTCCGCTAGATGCTGGACGATAGGCAATGTGTAACTTACATTTGACACCTGACATTTTCCACATCTTAGACATTACCTCACTTGTAAAATGTCTGCCATGATCCGAATCAATCCTTTGAGGAAGCCCAAATGTGGAAAATACATGGTTAATGAGTGACGTGGCACATGTTTCAGTGGTGTTATTGGGAGCCAGTGAACATTCTACCTACTTAGTAAATAAACAAGTGACTGTCAACATGTATTTGTTTCCTGTAGATGATTTTGTGACAGGACCAATAAAATCAATCTGCAAATTGGACCATGACAATGAGAAACCCTTCTTCTGAAGTTGGACATGATGGCTGAAACTGAGCACAAACTAGACAACCCTGACAGTAGGTTTGAACATTCTTCAACATATGAGGGCAGTAAGCATAATCCCGGAGTAATTCGTAGGGAATCTTCTCACCTCGGTGACCTGCTGTAGGTGCTTCATGATCATGTTGTAACCTGAGTCCTCTACATATAGTGGGGACTCCCCATTGTTGGACACCATTTTTGGATGTTCTTATCAGTAATCCATCTCTAATACTGAATTGAGATTTGGATGTCACTAATAATTGGAGGTCTTCTTCTTGGGCATAGTCTTCCTCCAATATAGGGGTGTTAACAGGGTCTTCTATGTAAGTGAATATAAATGCAGAGCACAAATAGAAGCAATCAGATGCAGTGGTACTAATACCGAATGTGAGGCGTTGAACGCATGTGCAAACATGTGCATGATCAGCAAACTGTATTCATACCATAATATAAATAGATAGAACATACAAATGAGTATAATCAATGCAATATGTGCAAAACCTTGTGTGAGAAGTGATAAACGTATGTGCATAGATGTGCGTGGTTACCTGACACCTATATCCTATATCCCATGTACTAGTATATATTCATATATCTTCTAAACCATATTTATCAAGTGACCAATCACCTCCACATAATATAGTCCTTCATGTGCATCGACGTGGGAAGTCCTTTATATACAGTGCTCACAATCCACCGTCCAATACTCCTCCAAAATGACAGTGATCTGTGCCTTTACCTGCACGGTGCTTCAAGTGATAACCAGTGATCACATTCCTGCTCATTCACATCCAGATGAAGGGCTCTTGTGTCACCCTTCAGTGTGCATACACCCCGGACACACTATTGCCCTCACCTTCAGGTTTGACCTGCATCCCAGGTCATACTGCATTTTTCCCCTTTTAACCCAGGCAGGTATACTGGTACAAACTGCTCACCACCCTCAGCTCTTTAAAACTCTCCAACTCTGCTCCATATCATAGAAAAGAACACTCCAAATAGTGTAATATTGCCAAAAAAAATACCTTTATAAAAATAATATAATAATGAACTCATATTTAAAAGTGTCCACCTGGGACACTGCAGGGTGAAATCTCTATTGGGATATGTGATGGTCCTATACCAAGATGGCGGCCCATGCACTTCCGATATTACTGTTTGACATCATCGGCATATAGGGGGCAGTATAGGATTGGGAAGGATTTGGGTTTCTCTGACATGTCTTCTGCAACATGACAAGGGTTGACCTTTAACCTTGGCTAGTAAGGACATCACTATATTACCAGATAACCGCTTTTCTGACGGGTTGGTTTCAGACAAACTTGTACCAAAGTCACTGCAAATAATGTATTAAGTGATTCTGGAGAAGAAAAATCTACCTATACATCCTACAAAAAGATGAGGTCATTATACTGAGACTTCTTATCTCACGTCTTCTGTAACATAACAACGTTGTCATACAATGAACTCAAACTGATACTTTATAATGTTACAAACAGAATATCCCCAATATATCAATATGTATTCATTGTTAAACCATTTCATATAAATATATGTATGTGGAAATGGAATATAGTAATATAAACCTGGATAACATAAGTAAGCAAGCATTCACTTCATGTAATACTAATAATAATACAATTGACATTTTTGGATCAGATATTCCTGTCACATAATAATAACACCATATACAATGTAAGGTATAATATGCACTCTTTCCAGAGGATCATGGGAAATAATCATTGTGACCAGTTCTTGTGTCCTTTGTTCAATCTAGACATGGACTCATCCATTTATCTTACCACTTGGTGTCATGTCTAGTCTTCATCTTGTAGCCGTCTGATCCCACCATACCTCCCCCAGATTTATAACCTGGGAACATAAGCTGTAACCACCTTGGAAGGCTCTTAGAATCTGTGTTCAGAAACCATGAAATAGAATATACAGAACAAAATGGCTTCCAGCATGTCCATGTAGAGATGATAAGTTCAGGCCTTCCTGTTTCATTCTGTGAGCCAGAACAGTTCTGACAACCTGCTGATCTACAATTGGCTTATAACCCTGTGGGGTGGTAACCTGTAGGCACCTGCTGATCTACAAACGGCTCATATCCCTGTGTGGTGGTAACCTGTAGGCACCTGCTGATCTACGATTGGCTCATATCCCTGTGGGGTGGTAACCTGTAGGCACCTGGTGATCTACGATTGGCTCTTATCCCTGTGGGGTGGTAACCTGTAGGCACCTGCTGATCTACAATTGGCTTATAACCCTGTGGGGTGGTAACCTGTAGACACCTGCTGATCTAGGATTGGCTCATACCCCTTTGTATCCTGATCAGATGATGATTGCAGCACTCCCCATGTTGTTCATGTAATGGAGTGCACAGTGTGTTCCATCCAAGAAGGGCAGCAAGGTAGAAGCCGGCAATTACAGGCCAGTGAGTCTAACATCGGTGGTAGTCATGTTAATGGAATCACTCCTGAAAGGAAGGATCATTGATCATCTAGAAACACACAACTTGCTGGATCCAAAGCAGCATGGCTGTACTGGGGGCAGACCATGGCAGACACATCTGATTGGACTTTTTGACTATATCACCAATGATTTGGACCAGGGTGGTGCTGTGGACATAGAATATCTTGATTCCAGCAAGGCATGTGATATAGTTCCACATAATGATCTAATACAGAAGTTGGACAAGCTAGGACTTAGCCCTTGGGGGGTTCAGTGGATGTGCAGTTGGATAAAGGAGAGATACCAGAGTGTGGTTGTAAATGGGGTTCACTCAGAACAGAGAGCAGTCACTAGTGGTGTACCCCAAGGCTCTGTACTGGGAGCTGTTCTATGTAATCTATATGTAAGTGGTTGTTGGGTAAGGGGATGTAAAGGGTTGTTGGGTAAGGGGATGTCTCGTTGCTGATGACACACAAGGTGTGTAATAAGGAGGATATCCCTGGAGGTGTCTGTAACATGGAACAGGATTTGGCATTGCTGGATGATTGGTCAGAGAAGTGGAAATTGCAGTTCAATGTTTCTAAATGCAACATAATGCACCTAGGGAAAAAGAATCCCTTGAGAGAGTACAACATGGGGGTTATGTTGCTTGACAGCACTTCAGAAGAAAAGGATTTGGGGTACTTATTTAGATCTTTATATCACTAGAGGGGTCACCGGCGGGAGGAAGGAGGTCCTGATTCCCCTATATAGGTCTTTATATCACTAGAGGGGTCACCAGCAGGAGGAAGGAGGTCCCGATTCCTCTATATAGGTCTTTCTATCACTAGAGGGGTCACCAGCAGGAGGAAGAAGGTCCTGATTCCTCTGTATAGATCTTTATATCACTAGAGGGGTCACCAGCAACCTCATTTAGAATACTGTGTCCAGTTCTGGAGACCTCACTTACATAAAGGTATTGATAAGATAGAACGAGTCCAGAGACGGGGAATACAAATAGTGATATCAGGAGAGACTTCAGGAACGTAACATGTCCAGTCTGGAGGAGAGAAGGGAAAGGGGAGACATGACTGAAACCTTTACATACAACAAGGGAGTGAATAAGGTTCAGGAGGGCAGGATTTTCAATATGAAACCAAAATGAAGAACACGGGACATGACCTCCAACTAACTGGAGGAAAGTTCACAACTAATCTCAGAAAGTGTTATTTTACTGAAAGAGTAGTAGATGCTTGGAGTAAACTTCCAGTAGAGGTAGTGAGCCAGTGACAAATCACAGAGACCATCACAATAGTACACAATGAATGGCTATGAATGAAAGACATTCATTGTGTACAACTGTCATGTGATCACTGTGATTGGTCATAGCAATCACATGGTACTGGGCTGGCCTGGTACAATGATCTGTCATCTGGTGGACACAGCAGGTGACATATCAGGATACAGCAGAGCCACTAGACTTGGAGGACTTCATATGATGTCCACCCAGGATGGGAGAGATCCCCCTCAGCTGTCATTCTGCTATAGGCCTGGTGGGAAGCAGTTCATTACAGGGGACACTGTACAGGATCTATATGTAGTCTGGGGGTCCCTGTGGAAGTCCATGTGTGGACATTTCTACCTATGATAAATGACAGGCTAAACCCACCTGGAGACTTTCTCCACACCTGGAGTGTGCTGAGTTCTTGGAGAACGTCTACACAGTGTTTCCAGATTGGCTTTATCACCCCAACGAGCTCGCTCCAGTTCATGGATGTCATCATTATGTTTGGAGGATCTCACCAGTCAGGAGCCTTTCCTGTCATCCTACATGTTCCCTTCTGAGGATTGTTCTATCCTTCCAAACAAATGTATGAAATCATGGATGAGTCCTCCTTCTATGTGATCTAGAAGATCTTCAATCACAATGTCTTTATGGATGAAGTGGATGGCCCAGTTTATATATTATTTATTGCTTTACAGCTTTATTCCCTCCAGGATTCATTCTTTATTTATAGAACCATTCAAGGAAGTGTTCTTACTGTGAGAGATCTCCACCACCATTCCTCTGTGACCATTACATCCTTGTCATTTATGTCTAACATCTTCATTATCAGTGGATTGATAGATATTTTTATGCCTTTGGATTTATTTTTGCATTTTTTTTACCCAAAAAGATCTGTTTTGGAGGTCTCTGTTTTATTATGTATTTTGTTTTTATCTTGTATTCTGTGTCTTTAAGACTTTTCTATCTGTAGTAAAATATCCTTTTTAAACAGTTGGTTGCATAAGAGTTAGATTTATTGTTTCTTACTGTTTTTTAGTTCTTTTTGATCTTCCCTGGTATCCCTGTAAGGTAGATACAATGCTGGAATGGTCTTTAGGGGAAGTTTCTTGGGGCTGCTGTTTCTCTGAAATCCACAAGATGGGGATCTCATTTCTCCCCAGACAGGACTTCTTTATGGAATACAGACAGGAAGTGATGTCAGGTTCAAACAGGAAGTGATGTCAGGGACAGAGAGGACATTCCGAGAGGTGAGTTGGGAGGAAGCAGATCAGAGATATTTTGCTGCACTTGGCAGCAGAGGAGGTAATAAGATGTTATTTCCTATTTACACCCAGTAACCCCTGTCATGTTCGTCCTCTTCCTCCATAGTCATGTTCATTCTCTTCCTCCATCATCATGTCCGTCCTCTTCCTCCATAGTCACGTTCATCCTCTTCCTCCATAGTCACGTTCATCCTCTTCCTCCATAGTCACGTCTGTCCTCTTCCTCCATAGTCACTGTGACGTCTTTTATCTCCAGCAGATGATGATACACACATATATAGTGTGGGAACCCAGATGAACCCCTTCAGGGGCAGAACATTCCCCCACTTCCGGGGCCGGAACATTCTCCTCATTGTGGAGATAAATTCTAGTAATATGGTCCTCTAAACAAACAGCACTGACAATAAATAGACAAGACAAGGACCATCCTGACCATACATGGCCTACAAAGGGCAATGATGACACTACACAGGCAGCCAATGGGCAATCATTACACTATGCAGCCAACACAATGATGGAGTGCCGGGGTCAGGAGTATGGAGCATAGAGCCCCTTACATTGCTGCTCAGGAGGAAGGAAACATTCCTTTTTAACAGAAAATGTATATAAATCTGAGGCTCTTTAAGGAATGTCCGGGGGGTTTCAAAAATGAAAGGGACTTTATAGCGACTAAAACATTTAATATGTGTAACATTGTTCTGTTTATCTCCTCCTCCCCTCCCCCGCCTGTCTCCAGCACCGCACCCGGGGACTAGCAGGGAGGGGAGAGACCTTGCAGTGTAATGAGAACCGATTGGCTGCTCCTCAGGAAAGGGGAGTATCCGGCTTATCCTTCCTCCCTTTCACTTCCAGAGCCCTTTTTGCAAACATTTAAAAAATCATTTTAGCCCTAAAGATGACACGAAACCCCCAAAATATTGATTTTCTGAAAGTAGAGACTTTAGAGAATAAAATAGTGGCAGTTCTAATGTTTTATGTCAGAAAATATTATCACAAAGTCTAGGAAATGCCAAATTTCAGTAAAAAATACACTTAAGTTAATTTCATGGCACAAAAAAGCAATAAATGACCCATTTATGTGTAAAAATATAAAAGCCGAGGTTGCAGCGAGTAAATAGATATCCAACATGTCAAACCTTAAGTTGTGTGTGCTGAAATGGTGACAACCTTTAGTCCCGGTATTATCTATAGGGGACACATTTATAGCCCCTTCTAGGTCATCAGTATGGAGTACGGAGGAGGTCTGCTCCTAGAATTTAATGGTGTGAACCTCCTGCACTCCTAACTCAATACTGATGACATAAAAAACTCCTAATAAGAGGAAGCTGCTGCCATCTATCATATACCTTATGACAGGGAAACAACCAAAAACACAATAAATTGATGCAGCGCTACCTAATATATAAATAATAAGTGAATAGAAATACTGAATATACAAACATATACTAATGAGTGATCATCATAGAATTATATACAGTGAAACCAATACATGTGTAGAAGTGCCGGCCTTGTATAGTGTCCCCAATACTCAGTGTTAGCCGGATCGGCCCGGTCACTGCCAGCACTAGTGTTCAGCCCCTCCACTGTTCTTCACAGAAGATTTGTACCAATTGTGGGCCAAGGCAATTTATACACCACAATACATGGCCGCCCCCCAAATTCAGCTCTTGTCACACAATTCACATGGAACTCTATCACGGGTTATGAATGTAAAACTTATTGGGCCGAACCCTCAACATGGACATTACAGAAAAGAATGAATTGCAGTCATATTGGTCCGCAGACCCGATTCATCGTATGTCCGTGTTCTCTGCTGGTACATATATGTCCAACATGGACCAGCAATGTACTGGAACGTCGCTGGACTTGGAGTGGTTATACCGGGAGGATGCTTGCAGCTACAGGCATCATTCTAGTGCTGGTTTCTTAGCTGGTGGGCGGCTTTCATGTAAAAGTAATCCTAGTGGCCAATTAGCTGCAGAATTGTTTTTACCATCATTTTAAATGATTTCCTATAGCAGCAAATCTGATGAGATGAATGAAGTGGGTGTAAAGTGGAAGCAGTGGATCTGCATGGAGCAGCATCTTGAGCACAAAGCACTTTATGTTGTGGATGGATTTGCACACGGTTCAGTTTCCTTCATTTATTGATAAACCCCATAAGACCAATGAAGTGGGTGTAAAGTGGAAGCAGTGGATGTGCAGAGAATAGGATTTGGAGCCCCGAGCTCTTTATCTCTGAATGTCTCCACATATTTGTAGTGTATTTGTGATGATTTCTGTGCACACACAATAGGACAGCGCTGTGACACATAATGCTCTTCTAGATGACAGGGAATCCTTCCCTTTGTTACAGCAGCAGTCCGCTAGAAGGTTTTTGTAGGTTTGGAGTTGTTACACATAGCGCGGGTTTTATCCATTTATAGTGATGACATCATTGCCCAAATCTGGGGGTCACCAGCCATTTCCACCCTTTACTCCCAGCTGGGGGGCTTTGTATCCATATACCAGATGTTCTACAGGACTAAATCTACAATCAATGTTACTGCAAAATCAAAGGGGCCAAAACCCCTCCCCCGAGCAGTCATATATTTCTGTCCCCCTTGGTGGGATTGGAGGTGACCCCTCTATAAGGATCTACAGTCCATACACACCCAGCACAAGGCCGGGGTCACACTACCAGACGCTTCTCGGGGCTGCAGTTCCTCTGAGCTCCACAAGGTGGGGATCTCACTTCTACCCAGACAGGAGGTCTCTATGGAAGACAGGAAGTGATGTCAGGTACAGACAGGAAGTCTCTATGGAAGACAAACAAGTGATGTCAGACAGGAAGTGATGTCAGGTAAAGACAGGAAGTGATGTCAGATACAGACAGGACATTTTAGGGGAGAGGTAAATCAGGAGGAAGCAAAGAGGAGACATTCCTGGATCTGGCGGCAGAGGAGGTAATACGTAGATGAACCCCTTCAGGGGGAGGAGTTGATGATAATATATTTGCCCCCAAAGCTGGCCTACATGGTTCAGTTTTATCGTTCAGCCAGCGGGATGACCATAAAAACTGAAGTGATTCCCCCATCCACACATTGTAGGTGGATGGGGGAATCCTCCCCGCTGCACTCTTGTATTCTGACAATGGGGGGACTCCTCCGCTCTCAGAATACACAGATCAGCACTGAAGCTATTGGCTGCAGCCGCTGGGGGAGTGGCTTTTATCCGGCAGTGGCCACACATGGATGGAAATGTGAGCGATCCCTGCTGAACCAGCTGAATTTCCATGGATCTATGGTCACCTTCAGTGACTTCCTCCCCTCCCCCTCATCTTCTTCATGATGGAAGTCATGCTGAGATCATCTCCCATTGGCTGAGCAATATTCTCATTTGTCTCTCAGCTCCTTCTTGCTATTCCTCGTCCTGCCTGTTGTTTCCTTGGATTGATTTTCTGTGTAGTGACCCCGGCTTGGTCTCTTGGATGCGCTCGTCTGTTGCTTGCCCTGACCTTTCTCCTGATTCCTGGACCTCCTCCTCATCTCTCCTCCATATCCTCTTACACAGCTTTTCTCCACACCTGCAGTGACCCTGGGGGGAGGAAACTTGGCACCAGCACGCCGCCAAATCCATCCCCACCATTAGGGGCTCTGGAGACAATTGTCTGCTATTTACACTCCGTTCCTCCGCACGTCACCTGATCACATGACCGCTTACTGCCACAGATTCCGGACAGATTTCTGGATGGTAAAGGTCAAAGTTCACTCTTCAGTTTAGGAGAGGTAGGACGCACCCAGGAACTATGATTTGGTTTGCATGGGAGTCTCATATAGAGGACCCCTCAAATCTCCCCATCCAAATGTCCCTCCATCCGGAGTCTATATGTCCTATGACATCACACTGACCTCACAGCTCCTCCCCCCAATGTCCCTTCATCCAGAGTCAGAGAATCCTATGACATCACACCGACCTCACAGCTCCTCCTCCCAATGTCCCTCCATCCAGAGTCAGAGAATCCTATGACATCACAATGACCTCACAGCCCCTCCTCCCAATGTCCCCCCATCCAGAGTCAGAGAACCCTATGACATCAGACTGACCTCACAGCTCCTCCTCCCAATGTCCCTCCATCCAGAGTCAGAGAATCCTATGACATCACACTGACCTCACAGCCCCTCCTCCCAATGTCCTTCCATCCAGAGTCAGAGAATCGTATGACATCACACTGACCTCACAGCTCCTCCTCCCAATGTCCCTCCATCCAGAGTCAGAGAATCCTATGACATCACACTGACCTCACAGCTCCTCCTCCCAATGTCCCTCCATCTTGTCTTTTTCCCTGTTCCTCTTAGGATGTGGGGCCCCTTGGTATCCTCACATGTAAAGTGGGACTGTTGGTCCTGCGTTGTATGTAATGACATCAGAATGCTGCAACAAGCCTATACCCTGCGTAGTGTGGGGGTCCTGTGGGGGGGAATTATACCTCAGCCTGAAGTGGGGCTTTAATAAAATGGAGACCTGAATGGAGAGGTGAGGAGGATTCTGGGAATATCATTTGATGTGACTATTTGTGTTCAGATGTAGAGTTTTCCTCCTGTGAAGTCTGGAGATCATATGACATCACATTGCCTCCACCTCCCTCCCTGATAGAAGAGAGAAAGAAGAAGAAGATTCTAGAAGTCACCAGAGAGATCACTGAGCTGCTGACAGGAGAGGTGAGCGGTGCCGGGAATTCTGGGACATTCTCCAGTAACAGACAAGGGATGTGTCTGGATGGTGACTGTATCATTGTGTGTGTCAGGTTCCTATAAGGTGTCAGGGTGTCACTGTCTATTTCTCCATGGAGGAGTGGGAGTATTTAGAAGGACACAAGGATCTCTACAAGGACGTCATGATGGACAATCAGCCGCCCCTCACATCACCGGGTAAGAGGAGACTTTATTGTAAAGGAGAGAGCAGTACGGAGGATCCACCTAGATCCCCCATCATCTGATAAACACATAGAAACAATGGATTCAGTCAGTGTGTGTGTTTCCTACAGATGGATCCAGTCATGGGAACCCACCACAGAGATGTCCCCGTCCTCTGTATTCCCGGGATTCCACACAGGAAGGTCACACCATCCCTCACCATCATCAGATAGATGAGGAACAATCACTGATAGTATCATTAGGATCTGTACATTATCTGCATTGTTACCATTGATGGCATTTTTATTATATATTCAGAGTGGAAACCTGAGAGATCCTAAAGTTGAGGTTAAAGAAGAGATAAAAGAGGAGGAGGATGAGGATGGGGGGATGGAGGAGTCAGAGCTTCTAAAAGAACACAAAGATCTGTACCAGGACACCATGGTGGAGTCATCCAGCTACAGGAACCCACCAGAGAGATGTCCCCGTCCTCTGTATTCCCGGGATTCCACACAGGAAGGTCACACCATCCCTCACCATCATCAGGTAGATGATGACAATTATTGGTAGTTGTGATTTATACACAGCATGTTTGTTACAATGAATGTTTTATTATATCTTTCAGAGTGGAATCCTCGGGGATGATAATATTGATGTTAAAGAAGAGTATAAAGAGGAGGATGAGGAGTATGGAGTGATGGAGGAGTTTTCAGAAGGACACAAGGATATGATGGAGCCACCTAATACCAGGAACCCACCAGAGAGATGTCCCCGTCCTCTGTATTCCCGGGATTCCACACAGGAAGGTCACACCATCCCTCACTATTACAAGGTTGGTGGGATGGAGCATCTAGAACATGAATTCATGGAGACAATGTGTGGGTATTTTCTGTGACCTTATATCTTACAGATGATATTTTCTCTCATTTCCTTGATTTAGAGTGGAGATCCAATCGATATAGAATTTGAGGTGAAAGCAGAAGAAGAAGAGGCGTATGTGAGGGATGATCAGCAGTCTATGGAGGAGGATGGAATAACGGGGACATTTATAGAGGAGGACACTCCTACAGAGATCAGCACAGGTGGGTCATGAACACTAAATCCATTCCTCCTGAATATATTTATTCAAGATGGCGGCGGGAGCAGACATGCGTTAGGAGCTCCTGCGCTCCTAGCCCCAATCCGCTGCCATCCGGGCCGCAGCGGACCCCAGCGGGGCCCCTAAGACACTCCCGGCCCAGCCCGACCACCAGGGAAGGCTTCTGGACCTTTTCCCGGAGCTCTGGGAATCGTGGCCTACCCGCGCACCTGAAGCCGGGGCCTCAATTTTTGCCGCGGCCGAGCCGCGACCGGACCGCATCGCCGGACATCCACCCGGACTGTCTCCGCTCTGCCCACCGGGTCCCACCGACCTGCCTGCCTGCCCAGGGCCCTCCCCATCAGCCCTGGGTCCTCGTTGACTACCCTGGACCACCAGGAACCGGCACGGCCTCACGGTCTCCCTGGAGCCCTCCCTGCTAGCTCAGGGACCACCCCAGACCGCCCGCTTCCAGCTGCTGACACCCTGCCGCCACCTCGGGGCACCCAGCATCCAACACCCAGCGGCCCTGCCTGGGAACTGCTTTGGGCCTCCCAGTACCCTGCGGGCTGCCCTGCACCAGCCGGCCCCAGACCAGGGACCTTTCCAGGATGCCGCTGCACCTCCGCTACCTGCACCGAAAGGGTAAGCCTCCCCTTTGGGGCACCTACCACTGAACTGCCCAAACCCTATCCAATTCGGCGGAGCCAAGCCTACCACGTGGCCTTACCGCTCCCACCGACGCAGGTCCCCCAGCACCCCCAGTCACTGGCCCACAACATCCACCTGCGCTGCTCACCTCACCCACGGACGCTGAGCCAGACTGCGACTAACCCACTCCACCTCCAGACGTCGGTCCTCACCACCTCCTGCCAACGGCCCCTCTACACCGCCTAACGCCGGTTCCTTCATACACCACCTGATGCCGGGCCCTTCAGCACCATCAGTGCCTCCCGACGCTGAGTCCTCAGCGCCTGGCCCTCAACATCCGCCTGCGCCGGCTCACTTCGTTCACGGACGCTGACCCTACTACAGCTGCCAACGCCTAGCCTACTCCACCTCCAGACGTCGATCCATACCACCTCCTGATGACGACCCTTCCACTCCTCCCGACGCTGGGCCCTTCAGCACCCTCAGCGCCTCCCGACACCGAGCCCTCAACACCTGGCCTCAACTTCTCCGGTCTCCAAGCCGCCAGCATCACCAGATGCCGCGCCTACTGCACCCCAGACGTCGCGCCCTACGACCCCTCCGCTCAACGAACCACCACATCCACTGATGACGTGCTGCCGCACCCACGGACACCAACCTACTTCACCCGCAGACTACTACCAACCAGCTGCTATCCTTGCTGCCCTCCACTCTCCCTCTCCCCTCCCAGAAGAACTCAATAGTCTCCTCCACAGCGCTTCAGACGCTCTGCTTCACCATCCCGGACTTGCACCCCCTCACCTCCCACGGCATTTCGGACACTTCACTTTGCCATCCCTGACCAGCACCCCTTCACCCCCCTGACCTTTCCAGCACCCCGCTCACCCCAACATGCCGCCCGCGCTCCTCCTCCTCGTCCTCCTCTCCTCCATCCTTAAAACCGCCTCCCTCTACCCGCCCACCCCCACTAAGCAGCTCTATATCGCCCCCTCGCTTCTCCCCTCTCCTCATTACGGCACCCACCACCTCCTCCTGCTACTCCACTTCCCCGCTGACCCACTTGCCACCACGTCCAGACCCACACGCTCCTACACCTCCCGTTCCCATGCCACCTTCCTCACCCTCCTCCTTCTCATATCAGCTGGAGACATCTCCCCGAACCCTGGCCCCTCACCACCTCACCCCCCCCCTAGAGCCCCCCCTGCTCACGCCAGCCGACGCAACCGCCTCAACCTCATACATGCACCCCTCCTCCCCATCTCTTGTTTGCACTCCTGAATGCTCGTTCGAGTTGCAACAAACTTACCGCCATCCACGACCTCTTCATCTCCCGCTCCCTAAACCTCCTAGCAGTCACCGAAACCTGGGTACAGGCCACCGACTCCACTTCCCCCGCGGCACTCACCCATGGAGGTCTCATCTGGACCCATTCGCCAAGACTGAGCGATCGCAGAGGTGGTGGTGTCGGCCTGCTCCTTTCACCGCTGAGCACCTTCCAGGTCCTCCCTAACCCACCCTCTCTATCCTTCCCCTCCTTTGAGGCGCACTGCATCCGACTCTTCTCACCCACCCCCCTAAGGATCGCAGTGATCTACAGGCCCCCCGGATCCATACCCCGCTTCCTGGATGACTTAGCCGCCTGGCTCCCCTTCTTCCTCTCCTCTGAGCTACCGACCATCATCCTCGGGGACTTCAACATCCCCATCAACGACAACAACCCGGCCACTTCCCAATTCCTCCACCTAACCTCCTCCTTCGCGCTCACACAGCACACGCAATCCTCCACCCACATCGATGGGAACACCCTGGACCTCGTCTTCTCCCACCTCTGTACCCTCAACCAGTTCTTTAACACCCCCTTCCCTCTCTCTGACCACCACCTCATCACGTTCTCCATCTCCCCTTCCCCCAACTCCCCCCCCCCCCAAAAACGCCAAACCATCACCAACCGCAATCTCCGCAACCTGAACCCGGCCCTCCTCCACTCGGCTGCCGACTGCCTACATGACAGCATCCTCCCACTGTCATGTCCTCCACCTTGTACAACGACTCACTGTCAGCTGCCCTAGACTCTCTGGCACCCCTAACCACACGCATCATCAAACCCAGACCGCTTCAACCGTGGCAGACCGACAGCACTAAACGCCTCAAACGTCACAGTCGCACACTGGAGAGACTGTGGCGCAAAACCAGGCCCCCTCACGCATTCTCCCTCTACAAATCTGCCTTCCTCACTTACACCTCCTCCCTCCACGCCGCCAAGCAGGCCTACTTTGTTAACCTAATCAACACCCTCTCCTCCTGCCCCCGCCGACTCTTCTCCACCTTCAACTCCCTGCTCTCTCTCCCCCCCTCCTCCACTCAGTACCTCACTCACCGCCCACGAGATTGCCACCCATTTCCGTAACAAGATTGACACTATCCGTAAGGACATTGTCAACTCGCAATCTACCTCCCCACATAGCCTCCCCACCCCCGTCACCCCTTCTTCTCCCCCCTCCTCTGCCCTCACAACCGCACTGCCCTCCACCGCTCCCAAGGCCCCGCCCACCGTAACCCCCCCTGCACTGCACTCCCTCAGCCCTGTCACTACTGAGGAAATCGTCAAGGTCCTCTCAGAAGCCCGCCTCACTACCTGCCCCCTGGACCCTATCCCCTCTCAACTCCTCCGGTCACCACCCTCTTCCCTCATCCGCTCCCTCACCCACATCTTCAATCTCTCCCTCTCTACTGGCGCATTCCCCTCCCCTCTAAAGCACGCACATATCACCCCCATCCTCAAAAAACCCTCCCTGGATCCCGCAGACCCCAACAACCTCAGACCCATCTCCCTGCTGCCACTCACCTCCAAGCTCCTTGAGCGCATAGTCTATGATCGCTTAAGCGCCCACCTTATTGACAATAACCTCCTTGACCCATTACAGTCCGGCTTCCGTCCCCTACACTCCACTGAAACTGCCCTCCTCAAAATCATTAACGACCTACTAACCGCCAAAGCCAAAGGCGACTACTCTGTCCTCCTTCTCCTGGACCTCTCTGCGGCCTTCGACACAGTCGACCACCCCCTCCTCCTTAATAAACTACTCTCCCTTGGCATCAGAGATACCGCTCTCTCCTGGTTCTCATCCTACCTATCCCGACGCTCCTTCAGTGTCACCTACAATGGTGCCACCTCCCCCTCCCTCCCCCTCTCTGTTGGGGTCCCCCAAGGCTCTGTCCTTGGACCCCTTCTCTTCTCCATCTACACCTCCTCCCTGGGCACACTCATACACTCCCACGGTTCAACTATCACCTCTACGCTGATGACACCCAAATCTACCTCTCCACCCCTCTCCTCACCCCCACTATCTCCGTCCGCATCACTCACCTCCTAAACGACGACATCTCAGACTGGATGTCGCTCCATTTCCTCAAGCTTAACCTCTCCAAAACCGAACTCCTCATCTTTCCCCCTGCCCACACCCCCCCCCCCCCCCCAGCCTATCCATCACTACTAACATCACCACCATCAATCCCGACCCGCAAGCCAAAGTCCTTGGCGTCATTCTGGACTCAAACCTCTCCTTCCTCCCTCATGTCACATCACTCACAAACACATGCAGGCTCCACCTCCGCAATATTGCCAAGATACGTACCTTCCTCACCCCAGACACCACCAAACTTCTAGTACACTCCCTCATCATCTCACGCCTTGACTACTGCAACTCTCTTCTCATTGGCCTACCCCAGTGCAGGATCTCCCCGCTCCAGACCATCCTGAACTCAGCGGCCAGACTCATCCACCTCACCACCCGCTCCACCTCTGCCACCCCCCTCTGCCTCTCCCTCCACTGGCTCCCGATTGCCCAACGCATCAAATTTAAACTTCTAATCCTGACCTACAAAGCCGTTCACAACACTGCCCCTGACTACCTCACCAACCTGATCCCCAAGTACCACCCTACCCGTACCCTTCGCTCCTCACAGGACCTCCTTCTATCCTGCTCCCTGGTCTCCTCCTCCCATGCACGACTGCAGGACTTCTCCAGGTCCTCCCCTATCCTCTGGAACTCACTGCCCCAATCCATCCAACTGTCGCCTTCCCTCCCCACATTCAGGCGCTCCCTCAAAACCCATCTCTTCAGGGAAGCCTACCCCACCCTCACCTAACGGCTATCCTCCCTCATTCCTCCCACCACTTCATCCCCCTCAGCCACTTCATTCCCCTCAGCTAGAGATGAGCGAATCGAACCAGGCGAACCGGAATTCAATACGAATTTCAGGAAAAATTCGATTCGCGGCGAATTCGAATATTTGCCTACTTCGGGTGCGCAAAACGAATTTTTCCCGATCAGCCGGCAAAAGTGTCCCTGCAGAGAGCTCCGCTATTTCTGACATTTCTCTGACAGAAGGAACACATGTACAGCGGTTGAAACATTGTATCTATTAGTTTCCATTTAGGATACAGATGTTTCAACCGCTGTACATGTGAAGGAGCTGTCAGAGAACTGTCAGAAATAGAGGAACTCTGCACATACACTTTTTGCCGGTTTGGAATTCTTATTTTCATCCTACTTCTTCTTCTTCTTCTTCTTCATCCTCATCCTCAGAAGAAGAAGAGGATGAGGATGAAGAAGAAGAAGAAGTAGGATGAAAATAAGAATAATTCCAAGCCGGCAAAAAGTGTATCTGCAGAGCTCCTCTATTCTGCAGATACACTTAGAGGAACTCTGCACATACACTTTTTGCCGGCTTGGAATTATTCTTATTTTCATCCTACTTCTTCTTCTTCATCCTCATCCTCATCTTCAGAAGAAGAAGCAGAGGATGAAGAAGAAGAAGAAGTAGGATGAAAATAAGAATAATTCCAAGCCGGCAAAAAGTGTATCTGCAGAGCTCCTCTAAGTGTATCTGCAGAGCTCCGCAATAGGCTATTTCTGACAGTTCTGGGACACTCACTCCATACAGCGGTTGAAACCGCTGTATGGAGTGAATGTCACAGAACTGTCAGAAATAGACAGAAACTGTCACAGAACTGTCCTTCTTCTCATCCTTCTCCTTCTTCTCATCCTTCTTCTCATCCTTCTTCTCATCCTTCTCCTTCTTCTCATCCTTCTCCTTCTCCTTCTTCTCATCCTTCTCCTTCTTCTCATCCTTCTTCTCATCCTTCTCCTTCTTCTCATCCTTCTTCTCATCCTTCTCCTTCTTCTCATCCTTCTCCTTCTTCTCATCCTTCTTCTCATCCTTCTCCTTCTTCTCATCCTTCTTCTCATCCTTCTCCTTCTTCTCATCCTTCTCCTTCTCCTTCTTCTCATCCTTCTCCTTCTCCTTCTCCTTCCTCATCTCCAAGGGCATTTAAATTAAAGGTACAGTGTTCTGCACTAATTTAAAGGCTCTCTGAAGCCTAGAAATCCTTTGAAAAATTCGCTCATCTCTACCCTCAGCCACTTCCTATTGTTCCACTACCCCCTCCCTCCTAGATTGTAAGCTTGAAAGAGTAGGGCCCTCTTACCCCTCGTACGCTGTCTGTTTTTGTGGTACTGTGCCATGTATTGTCCCCCCTATTGTACAGCGCTGAGCAAACCCTTTGGCGCTATATAAACTCCATGTAATAATAATAATAATAATTCCTCCACCCACACTGCTCACTGATTGGTCCAGAGTAGGGCAGGGACTGGGTGATATCAGCCTGTAATCCCCTGGTCACTTTCCTGAGCTGTGTTCCCCGTCCTGTATTCCTGGATTTCTCTCGGATAATCTTCCTTCTCTGTGCTGCAGACACAATTTATGTATCTAGACTGGATTTATGGAGGTTCTGGGGTTCAGCTGGCAGCAAAATGTTCATTTTTACTCTAAGCATTGCATAATGTAGGCACCCAGGACATGTGACTGGGGTCTCCTGCCTTGTGCCTGACTCCTCCAGGGGACCTTCCCTGTTATCTGTTGGCTGTGCCGGGTGGAGGGATATGTCTGTAGTGTCTCAGCCCCAAGTCACTGAGTGCAGTCTCAGGAGATGGCAGACAAGCAAGCCTTTAAGGACCTTTAATTACTGAATACCAATATTATCAGTCCTGACCCTTACACTATATAATTTATATTGTACATTACATACTCCTGACCCCTGCACTATATACTCTATGTTGTACATTACATACTCCTGACCCCTGCACTATATACTCTATGTTGTACATTACATACTCCTGACCCCTGCACTATATACTCTATGTTGTACAGTACATACTCCTGACCCCTGCACTATATACTCTATGTTGTACAGTACATACTCCTGACCCCTGCACTATATACTCTATGTTGTACATTACATACTCCTGACCCCTGCACTATATACTCTATGTTGTACAGTACATACTCCTGACCCCTGCACTATATACTCTGTGTTGTACAGTATATACTCTTAACCCCTGCACTATATACTCTATGTTGTACAGTACATACTCCTGACCCCTGCACTATATACTCTGCGTTGTACATTACATACTCCTGACCCCTGCACTATATACTCTATGTTGTACATTACATACTCCTGACCACTGCACTATATACTCTATGTTGTACATTACATACTCCTGACCCCTGCACTATATACTCTATGTTGTACATTACATACTCCTGACCCCTGCACTATATACTCTATGTTGTACATTACATACTCCTGACCCCTGCACTATATACTCTATGTTGCATATTCCATACTCCTGACCACTGCACTATATACTCCATGTTGTACATTACATACTCCTGACCCCTGCACTATATACTCCGTGTTGTACATTACATACTCCTGACCCCTGCACTATATACTCTGTGTTGTACAGTACATACTCCTGACCCCTGCACTATATACTCTGTGTTGTACATTACATACTCCTGACCCCTGCACTATATACTCTATGTTGTACATTACATACTCCTCACCCCCGCACTATATACTCTATGTTATACATTACATACTCCTGATCCCCGCACTATATACTCTATGTTGTACAGTACATACTCCTGACCCCCGCACTACATACTCTATGTTGTACAGAACATACTCCTGACCCCTGCACTATATACTCTGTGTTGTACATTACATACTCCTGACCCCTGCACTATATACTGTATGTTGTACATTACATACTCCTGACCCCTGCACTATATACTCTATGTTGTACATTACATCCTCCTGACCCCGGCACTATATACTCTATGTTGTACCTTACATCCTCCTGACCCCTGCACTATATATTCTGTGTTGTACATTCCATAGTCCTGACCCCTGCACTATATACTCTGTGTTGTACATTACATACTCCTGACCCCTGCACTATATACTCTGTGCTGTACATTACATACTCCTGACCCCTGCGCTATATACTCTATGTTGTACATTGCATACTCCTGACCCCTGCGCTATATACTCTATGTTGTACAGTACATACTCCTGACCCCTGCACTATATACTCTGCGTTGTACATTACATACTCCTAACCCCTGCACTATATACTCTATGTTGTACATTACATACTCCTGACCCCTGCACTATATACTCTATGTTGTACATTACATACTCCTGACCCCTGCACTATATACTCTATGTTGTACATTCCATAGTCCTGACTTCTTCTCTCCCCTCTCCCCCCACTGCTATATATACACATAATATGGATTCTCTTTTGTTACACCCATTTCCTCCCAGCTGGACATTTTATATCGGATGATGTGATTGGAGCACAGACTTTTACATGGTGATAATAATGTGATAACATCCTCCAACTTTGGACTCTTAAACAGAAAGTGATAATGAGGGAGGAGTCAATACCCCAATGATGGTGGTCTTCAGGATCAGTCCAGTCTTCATCTTGGTTGTTCTCCCCTCATCCTCACTCTCTGACCTCTGGTGGGGCTCAGCCCCGCTGTTCTTCATGACTAAATCATGGACTAAATATTGTATTTTAGTCCATGGCTGGGAGATGAGGAAAACCTCCGAGGATTGTCTCACTTTGTCTCCAGACTGGAAAGTAGAAGATGAGGACATCACACAGTATAGTCCAGGAGAAAACCCGGCTCCCACCAATGTCCATCCGGCACCACCCAGTGTAGATGGACCATCGGATTCCTCGTATCCTGAGGAATCTCAGACTGTGCGGGACCAGGCCGGCCTTCCAACAGGGAAGAGCTTCTCCTGTACTGAGTGCGGGAAATGTTTCAGTTATAAATTCAGTCTTAATGTGCATAAAAGATCTCACACGGGGGAGAAGCCGTATTCCTGTACTGAGTGCGGGAAATGTTTTTCAATGAAGTCCAGTCTTTACAAACATCAGAGATCTCACACGGGGGAAAAGCCGTATTCCTGTCCTGAGTGTGGGAAATGTTTTCCAGAGAAGTCCAATCTTTACAGACATCAGAGATCTCACACAGGGGAGAAGCCGTATTCTTGTCCTGAGTGCGGGAAATGTTTCAGTTCTATATCCCATCTTAATGTGCATAAAAGATCTCACAAGGAGGAAAAGTCGTATTCCTGTCCTGAGTGCGGGAAATGTTTTTCAGTTAAGTCCAGTCTTTACAAACATCAGAGATCTCACACAGGGGAGAAGCCGTATTCCTGTCTAGAGTGCGGGAAATTTTTTTCAGAGAAGTCCGATCTTTACACACATCAGAGATCTCACACAGGGGAGAAGCCGTATTCCTGTCTAGAGTGCGGGAAATGTTTTTCAGAGAAGTCCAATCTTTACACACATCGGAGATGTCACACAGGGGAAAAGCTGTATTCCTGTCCTGAGTGCGGTAAATGTTTTTCAGTTAAGTCCAGTCTTTACACACATCAGAGATCTCACACAGGGGAAAAGCCGTATTCCTGTCCTGAGTGCGGGAAATGTTTTTCAGTGATGTCCAGTCTTTACAAACATCAGAGATCTCACACAGGGGAAAAGCTGTATTCCTGTCCTGAGTGCGGGAAATGTTTTTCAGAGAAGTCCAATCTTTACAGACATCAGAGATCTCACACAGGGGAGAAGCCGTATTCCTGTCCTGAGTGCGGGAAATGTTTCAGTTCTAAATCCCGTCTTAATGTGCATAAAAGATCTCACAAGAAGGAAAAGCCGTATTCCTGTCCTGAGTGCAGGAAATGTTTTACAAGGAAGTCTAATTTTTACAAACATCAGAGATCTCACACGGGGCAGAATCCACTTTCCTGTCCTGAGTGAGGGAAATGTTCCTCACTGAAGTCCTGTCTTCCTGTACATCAGGGGTCCCACAAAACCCTGGAGGTGTATTAGTGCCTTGAGTGCGGGAAACGTCTTCTAGATGAATGTTGCTGGACATCCCAGCTCTCCTGTGGGGAAGAAGCACACCCTGATATACACCTCAGATATACTCCATGGCTGATCTTCATCATGGAAGGAACAGTTGATGAGATGAGAGGCCCCCAAAGACATGGATGAAGTGCAGTAAATGTCGGGGTGCAGAGTGGTCAGTAGATCCTGGAAATGAAGGACACAACTTCAGCCCTTCTTGGGTGTCGGAGTTGCGTTTCCTGATAATGATATAGCGGGTTACAGAGCTAGAAGCCGGGAGAGCCCAGATCTCGTTATCGGGGAACTTTACACAGACAACAAGAACTTCTGAAGTTGATGTCCTTCATTTCAAGGCTCTACAGAACAGTGGTGACCCCGAAGCGTCTCTCTGTCTTTAGTCCATCCTTCTCCCATCCCCCAACAGGAGGGAAGGAGAACTCCAACCTAAACTAGGGGGGAACTTTCCTCTCATTATTTCCCTTGGCTTCTGTGTGGGTTTGGGTGGTTGGAGGAGTGCGGCACGAGAGGGAACACAGCTTGTTGTTCTATGTCTACATATGGGGTCTGGGTAGAGGGGATCCACCGGAAAATAGTTCTACTCTTTGATTTTGTGCAAATCGTTTCTGTTTTCACTTTGAAGGGCGATATTATGTGTGGTTTGTAAAAGGGATTGGCCCAATAGATACCGCCCACTTAGAGAATAGATGAACTACTATGACCAGCATTCATTCAGCCATGTCACATGTTGGGATCTTTTCTACAATACTTTGTTATAATAATGGAACACGTTGTGTATTGTATTGTACACCAATAATAATGACTCCGCCCCCACATTCCAGACAAGGGATCTTCCTGACCAATCAGATTCATTCCTTTGTTATTTCCTGATTCTATGATTACAATCTTGTTAGAAGTAAAACTATAATAAAGAATTTATTGAGTGAAAAGAATTGTGTGTGTCGGGGCCACGATGGGGATCTTTGGGGCCCAAACATTTCTCACAGGAGTCACTTTACAAGCCTTTACAGGTCATCCAGTTTCTGGTTCACCATGAATAATGGCCCAGAGTGCAGGGGTCAGGAGACTACTTCATACAGCCCTGCAAACAACGTGCAGTGGTCAGGAGTTACATCCCGGAGTACAGAGTGTAGTGGTCAGGAGTATGTGATTTCCATCCCAGAGTGCATAGTGTAGTGGTCAGGAGTATGTGATTTACATCCCAGAGTACAGAGTGTAGTGGTCAGGAGTATGTGATTTCCATCCCAGAGTACAGAGTGTAGTGGTCAGGAGTATGTGATTTCCCTCCCAGAGTGCATAGCATAGTGGTCAGGAGTATGTGATTTCCATCCCAGAGTACAGAGTGTAGTGGTCAGGAGTATGTGATTTCCATCCCAGAGTACAGAGTGTAGTGGTCAGGAGTATGTGATTTCCATTCCAGAGTATGGAGTGTAGTGGTCAGGAGTATGTGATTTACATCCCAGAGTACAGAGTGTAGTGGTCAGGAGTATGTGATTTACATCCCAGAGTACAGAGTGTAGTGGTCAGGAGTATGTGATTTACATCCCAGAGTACAGAGTGTAGTGGTCAGGAGTATGTGATTTCCATTCCAGAGTATGGAGTGTAGTGGTCAGGAGTATGTGATTTACATCCCAGAGTACAGAGTGTAGTGGTCAGGAGTATGTGATTTACATCCCAGAGTACAGAGTGTAGTGGTCAGGAGTATGTGATTTACATCCCAGAGTTCAGTGGTCAGGAGTATGTGATTTCCATCCCAGAGTACAGAGTGTAGTGGTCAGCAGTATGTGATTTCCATCCCAGAGTGCATAGTGTAGTGGTCAGGAGTATGTGATTTCCATCCCAGAGTGCATAGTGTAGTGGTCAGGAGTATGTGATTTACATCCCAGAGTACAGAGTGTAGTGGGCAGGAGTATGTGATTTCCATCCCAGAGTACAGAGTGTAGTGGTCAGGAGTATGTGATTTCCATCCCAGAGTACAGAGTGTAGTGGTCAGGAGTATGTGATTTCCCTCCCAGAGTGCATAGCGTAGTGGTCAGGAGTATGTGATTTACATCCCAGAGTACAGAGTGTAGTGGTCAGGAGTATGTGATTTCCATCCCAGAGTACAGAGTGTAGTGGTCAGGAGTATGTGATTTCCATCCCAGAGTACAGAACGTAGTGGTCAGGAGTATGTGATTTCCATCCCAGAGTACAGAACGTAGTGGTCAGGAGTATGTGATTTCCATCCCAGAGTACAGAACGTAGTGGTCAGGAGTATGTCATTTCCATCCCTGAGTACAGATTGTAGTGGTCAGGAGTATGTGATTTCCATTCCAGAGTATGGAGTGTAGTGGTCAGGAGTATGTGATTTACATCCCAGAGTACAGAGTGTAGTGGTCAGGAGTATGTGATTTCCATCCCAGAGTACAGAGTGTAGTGGTCAGGAGTATGTGATTTACATCCCAGAGTTCAGTGGTCAGGAGTATGTGATTTCCATCCCAGAGTACAGAGTGTAGTGGTCAGCAGTATGTGATTTCCATCCCAGAGTACAGAGTGTAGTGGTCAGCAGTATGTGATTTCCATCCCAGAGTACAGAGTGTAGTGGTCAGGAGTATGTGATTTACCTCCCAGAGTACAGAGTGCAGTGGTCAGGAGTATGTGATTTACATCCCAGAGTACAGAGTGTAGTGGTCAGCAGCATGTGATTTACATCCCAGAGTACAGAGTGTAGTGGTCAGGAGTATGTGATTTACATCCCAGAGTACAGAGTGTAGTGGTAAGGAGTATGTGATTTACATCCCAGAGTACAGAGTGTAGTGGTCAGCAGCATGTGATTTCCATCCCAGAGTACAGAGTGTAGTGGTCAGCAGCATGTGATTTCCATCCCAGAGTACAGAATGTAGTGGTCAGGAATATACGATATACAGCCCTGTGTACAGAGTGCAGTGGTCAGGAGTATATCATATACAGTCCTGTGTACAGAGTGCAGTGGTCAGGAGTATATCTTAGGCCTGTGTACAGAGCGCAGTGGTCAGGAGTATGTCATATACAGCCCAGCATGCATAGTACAATGGTCAGGATGTTGTGGTATACAGCCCGGTATACAGAGTACACTGGTGAGGAATATAAACCCTTGTAAGGAATGCAGGTATCCAGCGACAGCAGGGAGGACCAGATCGGTGGGCTATGCCTAAGAAATGTGGAATAAGATGGAGTAGGAGGAGTGTGATTACAGGGGGTGTAAAGTCAGGAGGTTTGTTACCTCCATGCATTCTATATATGAAGGTAAATACCCTTCTCTGTGCAGCAGCCCCCCCAATACTCACCTGAGCCCCATCCTGATCCAGCAATATGCAGAAGATCCTCAGCAGTCTGTGCATGCTCCCTCCTCATTGGTTGAGACAGGAGCAGGGGCCATTGGCTCCTGCTGCTGTCAATCACATCCAGTGAGCCAAGGAGGAGGGAGAGGGGACTCTGTGGACACAGAGCAGTGGCTCGCTCTCGAGCCTGCTTGGATGCCCCTGTGATGGATATGGTAAAATGCCTATTTGGTTTCCTGTTGAATATTTACATTTTTCTATACATATCTACTTTCATACTTTTTATTTTTCTAAATGCTTTGTATGAATATATATATATATATATATATATATATATATATGTTGTGTGTATATCTTTTCCCTGCTGGGCTTTGTGGTACTTTAAGAAATCCTTGCTCAAAAAATGGCTGCTCAGCAACCCCTCTCATCGAGTGAACTTGAAGAACAAAAATATTTTCTTTCCAAGATAACACCTAAGAGGAGATCACCACAGACTAAACGTGTGTCATTGTGGCTTTCTTCATATGTGTGCACTAAAGAGCTAGCATGATTAATTAGGACAGGAACAGATAATCATCGGACACTTAGTCCGGACTAAATTACTCCCATAACAAGATGCTTGCTGTGGGGGCACTCAACAGGAAGGAGGGGCCAGGAGCACCTGTGGGGGACCCGAGAAGAGGAGGATCCAGGCTGCTCTGTGCAAACCCATCACACACAGCAGTAAGTATGACATGTTTGTTTTAAAAGACAAAAAAAAAATGTTGCCTTTACAATCACTTTAAGTCTCATTTACTAATGGACACGACACCCTCCGACACCCACAGACCATAAACAAAGCAAAAGTGACAAATAAATGTGACAGCAAATAACCAACCCAACAACCTGACTATAATACATTGTGTACAATGGAGGGAAGCTGACATACACCGGGCAGGACTGGGAATCAGGGGAGCAGAGATGGGGGAACAGGATGCAAGAAAACCAGAATCAGGGGAAAGTATACAAGATACAGGACGCAGGATCCAGCAGGGAAGTGGCTCACAGGCAGAACACTGAGGCACTGATGAAAACTACAGGGGGATTATATACCTTCCCAGCAGCCAGCATCAGGTGGAGCCTCATTACTGACATCTTCTGTCTGCTGGGAGACACAGCAATGTCTCCTCTCTACTTCCTCCTGACTCACCTCTCACCCAGAGCTTCCTATCTGTACCTGACATCACTTCCTATCTGTACCTGACATCACTTCCTGTCTATACCTGACATCACTTCCCATCTGTACCTGGCATCACTTCCCGTCTGTACCTGACATAATTTCCCGTCTGTACCTGACATCACTTCCCGTCTGTACCTGACATCACTTCCTGTCTGTACCTGACATCACTTCCCCCCTGTACCTGACATCACTTCCCATGTGTACCTGACATCACTTCCCATCTGTACCTGGCATCACTTTCTGTCTGTACCTGACATCACTTCCCATTTGTACCTGACATCACTTCCCATCTGTACCTGACTTCCTGTATGTACCTGACATTACTTCCTGTATGTACCTGACATCACTTCCCATGTGTACCTGGCATCACTTCCTGTATGTACCTGACATCACTTCCCATGTGTACCTGACACCACTTCCTGCCTCTACCAGACATCATTTCCTGTCTGTACCCGACACCACTTCCCATCTGTACCCGACATTATTTCCCATCTGTACCTGACATCACTTTCCATCTGTACCTGACATCACTTCCTGTCTGTACCTGACATCACTTTCCATCTGTACCTGACATCACTTCCTGTCTGGGTAGAAGGGTGCTCACCACCTGGTGGAGCTCAGAGGAACTGCAGCTCCAAGAAATGTCTCATAGTTTGAACCTTCTTGTTGTTTCAAAGTGTTCTACAATGATCTTGTCTGGCAGGTTCCAGGACACATCAGAGTGGCAGTGAGGTGACGACTCCGGAACACTCTCTGGGTTCCATCACCAGGCACTGCAATTATACCCGACTGCTTGGAGCCGGCATCTGCTTTCCTACAGTGAAAGTATAATTGTGACATCAGCAGAGAGGTAGCGGGAGGGTGGGATCAGGTAAGTACCACCACTGACCACCAATGCTGGGCTGGGGGTACACTTTATTCTCACTGACACCAACATTGAGCTTATTTTTATCTCATTGACACCAACAATGGGGCTTATTTTATCTCACGGACACCAACAATGGAGCTTATTTTATCTCATTGACACCAACAATGGGGCTTATTTTATCTCACGGACACCAACAATGGGGCTTATTTTTATCTCACTGACACCAACAATGGGGCTTATTGTATCTCACTGACACCAACAATGGAGCTTATTTTATCTCACCGACACCAACAATGGGGCTTATTTTATCTCACTGACACCAACAATGTTTTTTTTTATCTTACTGACACCAATGATGGATGTCAAGGAAATCATGCCTATGGTGACTGGCTAACTGGAGTGAGATCCTTGATTGGTGGAGAAGGAATGAGGGTGGAGCTTTCCCTGGAATTCTCATCTGCTGACAATTGATGGACTGATCTGAATTCTGTGTGAAATATATCTGGTTGTTAATGATTGGCTGGAAATCAGGTGGCCACACCCCTAACCGATGACTCCTCATCTGTCGGCAGGTTTCCCCACTGACAGCTGAATGTCCACAAAAGAATTGTCAGCAATTACAAATTGTGGAAAACCCCTCAGAATGTCTCTGAGAAGAAATGATATTTTATCTTCTCTCCAACTCAGACTATATTTGTCTTAGACGTAAGAGGCCCAAAATCCCGAGTCCCTGTCAGGTCTGAGCTCCAGCCGGATACAATCACCTTCTCCACTCACATAGTTTGCTTTTGTAAATGAAGTGAGTACAGAATTGAGGAAAGCGAGGACACCCGGCAACAATGGGATTCTGTCCTATCTCCTGCACCCGGGGCAAATGAACAACATGTACCAGCCTTCCCAGCCCCATCAATGTACACTGTGGAGGCATCTTGTATGTAGACTCTGGATTCAAAAAACCAGCAGCCTGGCCATTCAGGAACGTACCATTGTTCAGCTCTGGGGGGGGGGAAACAAACATCTCTCATGGAAAGGAGCTCTGGGGAGTCAACAGACCAATCTTTCATCTATACATATGTTTCCATCTATCCACATCACTCCATTCTTTTTCTGGACAAAACCATTATAAATATCAGCGACAGATTTACAAATCTAGGATTTTACAATGAGAACACAATGTCACAAGGGATCTATAAAAGATTTTATCCGGACACAAGATCCCATTGTAAGAAAGGAATTCTGAATATGAACAGCGACTGTTATGTGGGATCCCATTATATTCAGTGCGGGGAAATGTATCTTTTATATTTTACTGAAACCTCAGATAATAAATTACATTTATGTCCCAGAAATTAACTTTACTGTATTTTTACCTGAAATTGTACCTTTCATAAATCATTGCACTAATATTGTGTAAAATAATAAAAATCATAAAACATCAGAACTACTAACAATTCATCCTCTAGTGTGTCTGCTGTTGTGAGGAAATATATATAATATTTGGGGGATTTAAGTTATTTTAAGGTAGAAATTATTTTTAAAACATGTAAACAAAAAAATTAAAAATGTCTCCAGGACTCCATGGACCCCTTCATTCCACACAGTCTCCAGGAACCGGGAAACCACAGAGAAACCAAGTGTCCCCCGACTTCCTCTCCAGGCTGGGATGTCCCCCTGGTTGGGTGCCCCCTACAGTAGAAGAAGCAGACTGCACCTGCCTACATCTTCTTTATGCTTTGTCTGATCAGGATGGCGGTCATTTCTCCCTGAACACGGAGCCCCCTAAACACGAGGTAAACGTGGTGCAGCATTGAGCCCCGTCCAGCTGTAGTGTAGACTTTGACAGGCTGCAGGCAGCGGGGCTGGACGCTGTACCTGTGCCTACCAGGTGTATTATAATGCCAGCATTGCACCCACAGGGGCTGGACCCCCCATGTACAAGGGGCCTAAGAGATACCATCAGCTGGTGTTCCATTCCACCAGACCCCTATAACTGGAAGAGGACATGTTTGGGGGGATGTGTTGTAGAACAACCCAGACCACAGTATTGTGTGATGAAATTATAATTCAACTTTATTAATCATATATATGTAGAGATGAGCGAATCGAAGTATCCGAAGTGGAATTCGAGTCGAATATCGGAAAAATTTCGATTCGTGCCGAATCCGAAAAATAGCCTAATTCGGACGCGCGAATCGAAATTTTTCAGAAAATGGCGGCTGACATGTGCGGCGACGGAGCGGGGATGTCTGGGAAGGCGCGCTGACCCATAATGCATTCCTCAACGACATGTGATCGCATCAGCCAATCAGCAGCCAGCCAGCCAGCACTGTGTAATGGTCGAGCTATAAATAGCGGCCATTTTGGAATTCTTCATTTGCCTGCAGTCATTGAACAGAGGCAGACCGCTCTGTACTAGGGACAGGGACAGAGTTAGGGCCACAGAAACGATACTTGGGGACAGAGAAAAGTTACTTAGGGACAGAGAACCATTACTCAGGGACACAGACTTGTTAATGAGGGCCACAGAATCGTTATTTAGGGACAAAGAAACGCTAGTTAGGGCCACAGAATTCATACTCAGGGACAGACAGAATTGTTACTCAGTGCCAGAGAATTGTTACTTAGGGCCACAGAAACGTTATTAGGGCCACAGAATTGTTACTCAGGGACAGACAGAATTGTTACTGAGTGCCAGAGAATTGTTACTCAGGGACAGACAGAATTGTTACTGAGTGCCAGAGAATTGTTACTTAGGGCCACAGAAACTTTACTTAGGGCCACAGAATTGTTACTCGCACAGACACAGAATTGTTACTCGCACAGACACAGAATTGTTACTGAAGGCCACAGAACTGTTACTCGCACAGACACAGAATTGTTACTGAGGGCCACAGAACTGTTACTTAGGGCCACAGAATTGTTACTCGCACAGACACAGAATTGTTACTCAGGGCCACAGAACTGTTACTTAGGGCCACAGAATTGTTACTCGCACAGACACAGAATTGTTACTCGCACAGACACAGAACTGTTACTGAGGGCCACAGAACTGTTACTTAGGGCCACAGAATTGTTACTCGCACAGACACAGAATTGTTACTCAGGGCCACAGAACTGTTACTGAGGGCCACATAATTGTTACTCGCACAGACACAGAATTGTTACTCGCACAGACACAGAACTGTTACTGAGGGCCACAGAACTGTTACTTAGGGCCACAGAATTGTTACTCGCACAGACACAGAATTGTTACTCACACAGACACAGAACTGTTACTGAGGGCCACAGAACTGTTACTTAGGGCCACAGAATTGTTACTCGCACAGACACAGAATTGTTACTGAGGGCCACAGAACTGTTACTTAGGGCCACAGAATTGTTACTCGCACAGACACAGAATTGTTACTCAGGGCCACAGAACTGTTACTGAGGGCCACAGAACTGTTACTTAGGGCCACAGAATTGTTACTCCCACAGACACAGAATTGTTATTTGCACAGACACAGAACTGTTACTGAGGGCCACAGAACTGTTACTTAGGGCCACAGAATTGTTACTCGCACAGACACAGAATTGTTACACAGGGACACAGAACTGTTACTGAGGGCCACAGAACCGTTACTTAGGGCCACAGAATTGTTACTCGCACAGACACAGAATTGTTACTCGCACAGACACAGAATTGTTACTCGCACAGACACAGAATTGTTACTGAGGGCCACAGAACTGTTACTTGGGGTCACAGAAACGTTAATCAGGGACACAGAATTGTTACTGAGGGCCACAGAACTGTTACTTAGGGCCACAGAATTGTTACTCGCACAGACACAGAATTGTTACTCGCACAGACACAGAATTGTTACTCGCACAGACACAGAATTGTTACTGAGGGCCACAGAACTGTTACTTGGGGCCACAGAAATGTTAATCAGGGACACAGAATTGTTACTGAGGGCCACAGAACTGTTACTTAGGGCCACAGAATTGTTACTCGCACAGACACAGAATTGTTACTCAGGGACACATAATCGTTTAATTAAAGAGTATGTCAGACAACATGCAGAGGAGTGGCAGAGGAGGCAATGTTTTAGGAGCGAGCAGACGTGGCAGCAGAGGAAGGGGTCGAGGCAGCACTATTCGCAGCCAGAGGCTAGTGCTCCCGGTGTCATCCAGTACAGTGAGGAAGAGCTAACAGAGGGCGGTCAGGAACGGGGGGAGACATCCGCCTCTTCAGCAGCCAGGCGAAGAAGTAGTGGCGAGGAGAGTGGCTCGGTAGCCGGTCTAGAGACAGGTCTGTCTCCTGACCCACACGCAGCCGAGGGGGCTAGTAGTGAGGCGGAGACCCTAATTGATGATGATGAGGCTGATCGCACTTGGCAGCCTCGTCGTCATCAGGCTATTGCTTCCGCATCATCAGGAGAAGAGGGTGGCAGCTTGGCAGCGAGCAAAACAGTCGGTGGGTTGTCTCCATCACCACACTCTGCCATGTGCCACTTTCAGGTCTCCTCACACACTGCTGGTGTGTTGAATTTTTTGACATAGGGTGCTGGCAGATTATGGGCCTCCCATAGATGCTGCCAGGCCCCTAATCTGCCATGGGCCCCTATTAGAGATGAGCGAATTTTTCAAAAATTCGATTCGGCTGATTCGGCGAATTCCAGTGTGAAATTCGATTCGATGCAAATTTCTTCGCTACGAAGATGACTTATAAAAAGGGTTTCTAGGCTTCAGAGAGCCTTTAAATTAGTGCAGAACACTGTACCTTTAATTTAAATGCCCTTGGAGATGAGGAAAGAGAAGGAGAAGGAGAAGGATGAGAAGAAGGAGAAGGATGAGAAGAAGGAGAAGGAGAAGGATGAGAAGAAGGAGAAGGAGAAGGATGAGAAGAAGGAGAAGGATGAGAAGAAGGAGAAGGAGAAGGATGAGAAGAAGGAGAAGGATGAGGAGAAGGAGAAGGATGAGAAGAAGGAGAAGGAGAAGGATGAGAAGAAGGAGAAGGATGAGAAGAAGGAGAAGGATGAGAAGAAGGAGAAGGATGAGAAGAAGGATGAGAAGAAGGAGAAGGATGAGAAGAAGGAGAAGGATGAGAAGAAGGATGAGAAGAAGGAGAAGGATGAGAAGAAGGATGAGAAGAAGGAGAAGGATGAGAAGAAGGATGAGAAGAAGGAGAAGGATGAGAAGAAGGAGAAGGATGAGAAGAAGGAGAAGGAGAAGGATGAGAAGAAGGAGAAGGATGAGAAGAAGGAGAAGGATGAGAAGAAGGATGAGAAGGAGAAGGATGAGAAGACGGAGAAGGAGAAGGAGAAGCAGAAGGAGAAGGATGAGAAGAAGGAAAAGGAGAAGGATGAGAAGATGGAGAAGGAGAAGGATGAGAAGAAGGAGAAGGATGAGAAGAAGGAGAAGGAGAAGGATGAGAAGAAGGAGAAGGATGAGAAGAAGGATGAGAAGAAGGAGAAGGAGAAGGATGAGAAGAAGGAGAAGGAGAAGGATGAGAAGAAGGAGAAGGATGAGGAGAAGGATGAGAAGAAGGAGAAGGATGAGAAGAAGGAGAAGGATGAGAAGAAGGAGAAGGATGAGGAGAAGGAGAAGGATGAGAAGAAGGAGAAGGATGAGAAGAAGGAGAAGGAGAAGGATGAGAAGAAGGAGAAGGATGAGAAGAAGGAGAAGGAGAAGGATGAGAAGATGGAGAAGGAGAAGGATGAGAAGAAGGAGAAGGATGAGAAGAAGGAGAAGGAGAAGGATGAGAAGAAGGAGAAGGATGAGGAGAAGGAGAAGGATGAGAAGAAGGAGAAGGATGAGAAGAAGGAGAAGGATGAGAAGAAGGAGAAGGAAAAGGATGAGAAGAAGGAGAAGGATGAGAAGAAGGAGAAGGATGAGAAGAAGGAGAAGGATGAGAAGAAGGAGAAGCAGAAGGAGAAGGATGAGAAGAAGGAGAAGGATGAGAAGATGGAGAAGGAGAAGGATGAGAAGAAGGAGAAGGAGAAGGATGAGAAGAAGGAGAAGGAGAAGGATGAGAAGAAGGAGAAGGATGAGAAGAAGGAGAAGGAGAAGGATGAGAAGAAGGAGAAGGAGAAGGATGAGAAGAAGGAGAAGGATGAGAAGAAGGAGAAGGATGAGAAGAAGGAGAAGGATGAGAAGAAGGAGAAGGATGAGAAGAAGGAGAAGGATGAGAAGAAGGAGAAGGATGAGAAGAAGGATGAGAAGAAGGAGAAGGATGAGAAGAAGGACAGTTCTGTGACAGTTTCTCTCTATTTATGACAGTTCTGGGACATTCACTCCATACAGCTGTTTCAACCGCTGTATGGAGGGAATGTCATGGAACTGTCAGAAATAGACTATTAATGACAGTTCTGGGACTGTCCTTCCATACAGCGGTTGAAACATTGTATCTATTTTTTTCCATAAATGACATTCTGCAAATACACTTAGAGGAGCGCTGCAGATACACTTTTTGCCGGCTTGGAATTAATCTTATTTTCATCCTACTTCTTCTTCTTCATCCTCATAAGAAGAAAAAGAAGAAGTAGGATGAAAATAAGAATAATTCCAAGCCGGCAAAAAGTGTATCTGCAGCGCTCCTCTAAGTGTATCTGCAGAATGTCATTTATGGAAAAAAATAGATACAATGTTTCAACCGCTGTATGGAGTGAATGTCCCAGAACTGTCATAAATAGTCTATTTCTGACAGTTCTGGGACATTCACTCCATACAGCTGTTTCAACCGCTGTATGGAGGGAATGTCATAGAACTGTCAGAAATAGACTATTAATGACAGTTCTGGGACTGTCCTTCCATACAGCGGTTGAAACATTGTATCTATTTGTTTCCATTTAGGATACAGATGTTTCAACCGCTGTACATGTGAAGAAGCTGTGAGAGAACTGTCAGAAATAGAGGAACTCTGCACATACACTTTTTGCCGGCTTGGAATTATTCTTCTTTTCATCCTACTTCTTCTTCTTCTTCTTCATCCTCATCCTCTTCTTCTGAGGATGAAGATGAAGAAGAAGAAGAAGTAGGATGAAAAGAAGAATAATTCCAAGCCGGCAAAAAGTGTATGTGCAGAGTTCCTCTATTTCTGACAGTTCTCTCACAGCTTCTTCACATGAACAGTGGTTGAAACATCTGTATCCTAAATGTAAACTAATAGATACAATGTTTCAACCGCTAAACATGTGTTCCTTCTGTCAGAGAACTGTCAGAAATAGCGGAGCTCACTGCAGGGACACTTTTGCCGGCTGATCGGGAAATGTTCGATTCACGCACCCGAAGTAGGCAAAATTTCGGTTTCGCCGCGAATCGAATATTTCCTGAAATTCGACTCGAATTCCGGTTCGCCTGGTTCGATTCGCTCATCTCTAGCCCCTATATACCACCTCCTCATGCTGCTGCCAGGTCCAGAGTCTCTCATGGGTCCCTGTACGGCCTCCCATTGCTGCTGTCTCCATCGCCACACTCTGCCATGTGCCACTTTCAGGTCTCCTCACACACTGCTGGTGTGTTCAATTTTTTGACATAGGGTGCTGGCAGATTACGGGCCTCCCATAGCTGCTGCCAGGCCCCTAATCTGCCATGGGCCCCTATACCGCCTCCTCATGCTGCTGCCAAGTCCAGAGTGTGTCATGGGTCCCTGTACGGCCTCCCATTGCTGCTGTCTCCATAGCCACACTCTGCCATGTGCCACTTTCAGGTCTCCTCACACTGCTGGTGTGTTCAATTTTTTGACATAGGGTGCTGGCAGATTACGGGCCTCCCATTGCTGCTGCCAGGCACGTAATCTGCCATGGGCCCCTATATACCGCCTCCTCATGCTGCTGCCAAGTCCAGAGTCTCTCATGGGTCCCTGTAAGGCCTCCCATTGCTGCTGTCTCCATCGCCACACTCTGCCATGTGCCACTTTCAGGTCTCCTCACACACTGCTGGTGTGTTCAATTTTTTGACATAGGGTGCTGGCAGATTACGGGCCTCCCATAGCTGCTGCCAGGCCCCTAATCTGCCATGGGCCCCTATACCGCCTCCTCATGCTGCTGCCAGGTCCACAGTCTCTCATGCCATGTGCCACTTTCAGGTCTCCTCACACTGCTGGTGTGTTGAATTTTTTGACATAGGGTGCTGGCAGATTACAGGCCTCCCATAGATGCTGCCAGGCCCCTAATCTGCCATGGGCCCCTATATACCGCCTCCTCATGCTGCTGCCAAGTCCAGAGTCTCTCATGGGTCCCTGTACGGCCTCCCATTGCTGCTGTCTCCATCGCCACACTCTGCCATGTGCCACTTTCAGGTCTCCTCACACACTGCTGGTGTGTTGAATTTTTTGACATAGGGTGCTGGCAGATTACGGGCCTCCCATAGATGCTGCCAGGCCCCTAATCTGCCATGGGCCCCTATATACCGCCTCCTCATGCTGCTGCCAGGTCCAGAGTCTCTCATGGGTCCCTGTACGGCCTCCCATAGCTGCTGCCAGGCCCCTAATCTGCCATGGGCCCCTGTACCGCCTCCTCATGCTGCTGCCAGGTCCACAGTGTCTCATGCCATGTGCCACTTTCAGGTCTCCTCACACTGCTGGTGTGTTGAATTTTTTGACATAGGGTGCTGGCAGATTATGGGCCTCCTATAGCTGCTACCAGGCCCCTAATCTGCCATGGGCCCCTATACCGCCTCCTCATGCTGCTGCCAGGTCCAGGCGAACGTAGTCACACAGGGGAGGAACTTATCAGTGTAATGAACAGAGAAATCGACAGATGGCTGTCTCCGCGCAAACTGAAAATCGGAACCATGTTGACCGACAACGGAAAGAACATGGTGTCTGCTCTGCGTCAAGTAAGGTTGTGCCATGCGCCATGCATGGCTCACGTGTTCAATCTGGTTGTCAAGTGGTTCCTAAATTCCACCATCCCACTGCAAGACATCCTTAAAATGTCACGTAAACTTTGCATGCATTTCAGCCATTCCTACACCGCAAAGCACACCCTCCTTGAGCTGCAGCGGCAGAACGGAATTCCACAGCATCGCCTGATCTGCGACGTTGCAACAAGGTGGAATTCAACCCTACACATGGTAGACCGCCTTTACGAACAGCGAAAGGCCATCACCGATTTCCTGATGTTACAAGCGGATAAAGGTACTCCCCTGTGTAACTTCGATGTCAGCCATTGGCAGCTCATGTGTGACACCTGCCGCTTGCTCAGGCCCTTTGAGGAGGCCACGCTATTCGTGAGTCGGCAGGACTATGGGATGAACGACGTCATTCCTCTGTTGCACGTCCTGGAACAAATGCTGTTAACAATGGCTGGTCAGGGTGCGGTAGACGTGGCGCACAGATCTCAACGCCACATGACCCCTGTGGGGCCAGGACAGGAAGAAGAGGAGGAGGTAGAGGAGGACATTTGTGCTCAGGAATTATTGAGTGAAATGGGTGGTTTTTCCACTCAGCGGACAGGAGTGGAGGAGCAGGAGCATCTGGTAGAGGAGGAGGAGGAGGAGACAGAGGACCCAGACGCACCGTGGCAGTATGCTGTGGAGATGGAGGCAGGGAGTCCCTCGCATTCCTTGGCACAAATGGCCCATAGCATGCTCGCTTGCTTGCGTAGCGACAGCCGAATAATAACCATCAGACAGAGGGATGACTTTTGGCTGTCCACCTTGTTGGACCCTCGCTACCGTTCAAAAATGGTGGCCTTTTTCACACCTGCTGAGAGGGAGGCCAAAATAACGTACTATAAAAACCACCTATGTAGTCAGTTGGTCTCTGCCTTTGTGCGCCAACGTCCATCCTCAGACACTGTGGGCCCTGCGCGCTCGCGTTCCGCTGCCATGGCAGCAAAGGAGGGGTGGGGTGGTAGGAGCAGTGGCAGCTCCACCAGCAGCGGCTGCCTCAGTCTGCAGTCGATGATGAGTAGCTTTCTTCACCAGCGCAGTGAGGAAACTACTAACCAGCCGCAGCAGCAGCAGCATCAGGTGGACCTGGAGCAGGAGCTCAAACAACAGGCTTGGGCCTACTTGGACAGCACCCTGCCAACCGAGGTAGACAATCCCCTTGACTACTGGGCAACGAAACTTGACCTTTGGCCCCAACTAGCTGAATTTGCCCTTGAAAGGCTGTCATGCCCGGCCAGTAGCGTGGCATCGGAGCGCGTGTTTAGTGCGGCAGGAGGTATTGTAACTCCGCGGAGGACACGACTGTCCACCCAAAGTGTGGAGAGACTCACGTTTGTGAAAATGAATCAGGCGTGGATTAGTCTGGATTTCAAACCACCAGTTCCTGACACAACTGACTAAATCCGCCATGAATCATGCCCCAAACATGTGCCACTTTCAGGTCTCCTCACACTGCTGGTGTGTTGAATTTTTTGACATAGGGTGCTGGCAGATTACGGGCCTCCTATAGCTGCTGCCAGGCCCCTAATCTGCCATAGGCCCCCATATACCGCCTCCTCATGCTGCTGCCAGGTCCAGAGTCTCTCATGGGTCCCTGTACGGCCTCCCATTGCTGCTGTCTCCATCGCCACACTCTGCCATGTGCCACTTTCAGGTCTCCTCACACACTGCTGGTGTGTTCAATTTTTTGACATAGGGTGCTGGCAGATAACGGGCCTCCCATAGATGCTGCCAGGCCCCTAATCTGCCATGGGCCCCTATATACCGCCTCCTCATGCTGCTGCCAGGTCCAGAGTCTCTCATGGGTCCCTGTACGGCCTCCCATTGCTGCTGTCTCCATCGCCACACTCTGCCATGTGCCACTTTCAGGTCTCCTCACACTGCTGGTGTGTTGAATTTTTTGACATAGGGTGCTGGCAGATAACGGGCCTCCCATAGCTGCTGCCAGGCCCCTAATCTGCCATGGGCCCCTATATACCGCCTCCTCATGCTGCTGCCAGGTCCAGAGTCTCTCATGGGTCCCTGTACGGCCTCCCATTGCTGCTGTCTCCATCGCCACACTCTGCCATGTGCCACTTTCAGGTCTCCTCACACTGCTGGTGTGTTGAATTTTTTGACATAGGGTGCTGGCAGATTACGGGCCTCCCATAGCTGCTGCCAGGCCCCTAATCTGCCATGGGCCCCTATATACCGCCTCCTCATGCTGCTGCCAGGTCCAGAGTCTCTCATGGGTCCCTGTACGGCCTCCCATTGCTGCTGTCTCCATCGCCACACTCTGCCATGTGCCACTTTCAGGTCTCCTCACACTGCTGGTGTGTTGAATTTTTTGACATAGGGTGCTGGCAGATTACGGGCCTCCCATAGCTGCTGCCAGGCCCCTAATCTGCCATGGGCCCCTATATACCGCCTCCTCATGCTGCTGCCAGGTCCAGAGTCTGTCATGGGTCCCTGTACGGCCTCCCATTGCTGCTGTCTCCATCGCCACACTCTGCCATGTGCCACTTTCAGGTCTCCTCACACTGCTGGTGTGTTGAATTTTTTGACATAGGGTGCTGGCAGATAACGGGCCTCCTATAGCTGCTGCCAGGCCCCTAATCTGCCATGGGCCCCTATATACCGCCTCCTCATGCTGCTGCCAGGTCCAGAGTCTCTCATGGGTCCCTGTACGGCCTCCCATTGCTGCTGTCTCCATCGCCACACTCTGCCATGTGCCACTTTCAGGTCTCCTCACACTGCTGGTGTATTGAATTTTTTGACATAGGGTGCTGGCAGATTACGGGCCTCCCATTGCTGCTGCCAGGCACGTAATCTGCCATGGGCCCCCGTACCGACTCCTCATGCTGTGATGTTGCTACAAGGTGTAATTCAACCCTACATATGTTAGACCGCCTTTACGAACAGCTAAAGGCCATCACAGATTTCCTGATGTTAAAAGCGGATAAAGGTACTCCCTGTGTAACTTAGATGTCAGCCATTGTCAGCTCATGCGTGACACCTGCGCTTGCTCAGGCCCTTTGAGGAGGCCACGCTATTCGTGAGTCGGCAGGACTATGGGATGAACGAGGTCAAATCGGCCATGGGCCCCCGTACCGCCTGTTCACGCTGATGCTGGTCCCACAGTGTGACCTGGGTCCCTGTACGGCCTCCCATTGCTTCCACTCTGCCATGTGCCACTTTGAAATCTCCTCACACTCCTGCGGTTGTCCATTTTGTCATAGGTTGCTGGCAGATTACAGGCCTTCCATTGGTGCCGCCAGGCCCCATATCGGCCATGGGCCCCCGTACCTCCTGGTCACGCTGCTGCTGGTCCCACAGTGTGACCTGGGTCCCTGTACGGCCTCCCATTGCTTCCACTCTGCCATGTGCCACTTTGAGGTCTCCTTACACTCCTGCGGTTTTCCATTTTGTCATAGGTTGCTGGCAGATTAGCGGCCTTCCATAGGTGCCGCCAGGCCCCATATCGGCCATGGGCCCCCGTACCTCCTGGTCACGCTGCTGCTGGTCCCACAGTGTGACCTGGGTCCCTGTACGGCCTCCCATTGCTTCCACTCTGCCATGTGCCACTTTGAGGTCTCCTTACACTCCTGCGGTTTTCCATTTTGTCATAGGTTGCTGGCAGATTAGCGGCCTTCCATAGGTGCCGCCAGGCCCCATATCGGCCATGGGCCCCCGTACCTCCTGGTCACGCTGCTGCTGGTCCCACAGTGTGACCTGGGTCCCTGTACGGCCTCCCATTGCTTCCACTCTGCCATGTGCCACTTTGAAATCTCCTCACACTCCTGCGGTTGTCCATTTTGTCATAGGTTGCTGGCAGATTACAGGCCTTCCATTGGTGCCGCCAGGCCCCATATCGGCCATGGGCCCCCGTACCGCCTGGTCACGCTGCTGCTGAGCCCACAGTGTGACCTGGGTCCCTGTACGGCCTCCCATTGCTTCCACTCTGCCATGTGCCACTTTGAAATCTCCTCACACTCCTGCGGTTGTCCATTTTGTCATAGGTTGCTGGCAGATTACAGGCCTTCCATTGGTGCCGCCAGGCCCCATATCGGCCATGGGCCCCCGTACCGCCTGGTCACGCTGCTGCTGGGCCCACAGTGTGACCTGGGTCCCTGTACGGCCTCCCATTGCTGCTGCCAGGAGGCAGCAGGGTCGCAGCTGTGTCAGTGGAGGCAAACGGCCACGGAGTAGAGCAGCAGCTCCACTGCAGCCTACCACCACAGCCAGTAGTGGTGCCGGTGTGCACGGAGGAAGTAGCAGTCAGCCAGTGAGGAGTAGCGGGTGCAAAGTTTCCTACTCGGCGGTGTGGCAAGCTTTCGTCAAGCCGCCCGAGGAAGTAAACGTAGCCTAATGTCGACTATGTGGCCAGAAAGTCAAGCGTGGCCAGGGGGCCCATGTTGGGACTACAGCGTTGCGTCAGCATATGCAGCGTCGCCATTCGGTGGCCTGTGAAAAACGTGATAAAGATACGGCGGTTCTGCCTGCCCCAGGCCAGGGTTCCATTTTGTCATAGGGTGCTGGCAGATTAGCGGCCTTCCATAGGTTACGCCAGGCCCCATATCGGCCATGGGCCCCCGTACCTCCTGGTCATGCTGCTGCTGGTCCCACAGTGTGACCTGGGTCCCTGTACGGCCTCCCATTGCTTCCACTCTGCCATGTCCCACTTTGAAATCTCCTCACACTCCTGCGGTTGTCCATTTTGTCATAGGTTGCTGGCAGATTACAGGCCTTCCATTGGTGCCGCCAGGCCCCATATCGGCCATGGGCCCCCGTACCGCCTGGTCACGCTGCTGCTGAGCCCACAGTGTGACCTGGGTCCCTGTACGGCCTCCCATTGCTTCCACTCTGCCATGTGCCACTTTGAGGTCTCCTTACACTCCTGCGGTTTTCCATTTTGTCATAGGTTGCTGGCAGATTAGCGGCCTTCCATAGGTGCCGCCAGGCCCCATATCGGCCATGGGCCCCCGTACCTCCTGGTCACGCTGCTGCTGGTCCCACAGTGTGACCTGGGTCCCTGTACGGCCTCCCATTGCTTCCACTCTGCCATGTGCCACTTTGAGGTCTCCTTACACTCCTGCGGTTTTCCATTTTGTCATAGGTTGCTGGCAGATTAGCGGCCTTCCATAGGTGCCGCCAGGCCCCATATCGGCCATGGGCCCCCGTACCTCCTGGTCACGCTGCTGCTGGTCCCACAGTGTGACCTGGGTCCCTGTACGGCCTCCCATTGCTTGCACTCTGCCATGTGCCACTTAGAAAACTCCTCACACTCCTGCGGTTTTCCATTTTGTCATAGGTTGCTGGCAGATTACAGGCCTTCCATAGGTGCCGCCAGGCCCCAAATCGGCCATGGGCCCCCGTACCGCCTGGTCACGCTGCTGCTGGTCCCACAGTGTGACCTGGGTCCCTGTACCGCCTCCCATTGCTCCCACTCTGCCATGTGCCACTTTCAGGTCTCCTCACACTCCTGCTGGGTTCCATTTTGTCATAGGTTGCTGTATGGCCTCCCATTGCTGCTGCCTCCACCACCACACTGTGGCTCCAAACACTGGTTTTGGCCCCGTGACTGGCCAAATGAGTGAAGTGTGCGGTGATTCTTAGATCGACGGCACTCATCTGCATGTCATACTGAGTGACAGTATTATTTCTCTTCCCCAGCAGACTCCAAGGGCATTGAAATTAAAGGTACAGTGTTCTGCACTAATATTAAGTCTCTCTGAAGCCTAGAAACACCCTTTTTTAAGTTAAATTCACAGCGAATTTATTCGACTCGAATCGAATATTGTCCACGAATTCGCCGAATCAGTCGAATCGAATTTTTCATTTCTTCGCTCATCTCTATATATATGTGACACTTTAACAACAGAAGAAAAGAGATAGATTGTTTACATTTCAAGGATCTATTTATACCATTTATGTCATCTATGCTAAGAAACTGATTAACATATGACACACCCCTCATTAATACCAGCCCCTCCCACTTATGTGACCCTCTAAACATCCAAATCCCTGTAAATTCCCAGAAGACACTTTTATCCATAACAAGCTGATTGGGTACAAGAGAACCCCGAGCCCCTCCTACTCATTCCCACACAACAAGTCCATGTCACCATCTACAAGGTGAGAGGACCTGAAGGAGAACAAGACCATGACCACCAGGACCATCGCCTGACTGAAGCCATGCTCACATTTCTTTCTAATGCTGCTTCTATGGTCTCCTCAGATACAGATTTGGCAGATGTACATTAGTGGAACCCTTTCACTCCGGCCAACGTAAGGTTTCCATCAGCAGCAGCACGGCCTTATAGCTACAGCACCCGGGGGTTGTCTACATTTGTTAGGCCAACTGTCAGCTTTCTGGTGGAAGTGATTCAGCTGCACTGAAGGTCCTCCCCCACCAGGTATACTGGGCTCAGCTGTCCCTCCTGCAAGCCCAAGACAGACATGGTGGGTGTCAGTGGTGAGAGCAGAAGGAGATCAGCAAACATCTGATCTCTGATCTCCCCTTCAGTGAATGGATGTTGGATGTGGGAGATTATGTCACTTCTGGGTTCAGCGCTGTCATTCTCCAGTCACTATGGTTTGGGAAGGAGCTGATTAGGCATGATCTGTGCTTGACCATCTTTCTTGGGGTACAGAGGTGACATTGGGGGTCTAATAATGTTCTGATGTCTCTTTAAAGAGGACCTGTGACCAGAAATATGTATCACGGGGAGCTATCAACCCCCTATATGACAGAAGCCATGTTAAGTGAAGAAAGAGATGAAAAAAATTTAAGTAACACTATAAGAATAAAAACCCACAAAACAAATCACACGACACATTGTACATATCATTGCACAAGCGAGAGTGAGAACAATCATTCTGAGGCCATCGTTCACGGATAACTATCTGAACTGATAACGTATAATAAAGGCTCTTAAAGCGTCATCTTTGAACAATTTTTGGTTCTCAAGTTTGTCACCATTTCACAAGTACGCACAATTTGTAAAGTTTGACATGTTTGGTATCTATATACTTGATGACAACCCCATATTTTATATTTCACCAAACAATTTGGGTCATATATTGTGTTCTTTGTGCACTAACATTTTCTTTTTTTTACAGAAAATATGAATTTGATAAACAGCTGTACTAATTTTCTGTGACATGAAAAATGGCAACTACCACCATTATATTCTCCAGAGTCTCTGCTTTCAGAAAATAAAAGAAATGTTTGGGGTTTATCTAATCATATGGCCTAAAATGTGAATTTAACTAAAAAAAAAAGCAAAATAAACTCTGGCAGTGAAAGAAAATACAGCAATATATAACATTTCCAAATCAAAACTATGGTAGCAACTAATGGCTTAAGAAGCAAACCCACCATATTACTCAACCAGGTTCCAACTAAACCCACCCAAAACATTGGATCCCACCTCCCCCCACCCAGGTTCCTGTTGGAACTCCTTTACCTTGTGCAGATATCCCCTTCTGAGATCCTTATTATCTAATATAAATGTACAACACTCTCCATCTGACACCATTTGTAGACTCCACCTTGGTCTGCCAAGAGATAGTCAGCTGCCAAGCAGTCCTGTGACACCACCTTAGGTGGTGGAGCCACTTCTGCTGTCAGCTCTGCTATAACATCAATGGTGTCATTGGTTATCTGATCCATGACTCCAGTACTCCGGTCCATCTTACATATCTTAGATTCCCCATCCCGTCTATGAAGGGCTCACTGCATAAAGCATCTCCAGTCCAGAGAAAATGTTTCTTCTCACTGGAAGGCCAGGGGAGTATTGGAAGAAATTGAGGCTTTCCCTTACAGATATGGGGGGAGGGGCAACATAACCTCAAGTACAGCTATGGGTGGAATTGAAGGGAAGAAATTTTAGGATGCTCCTTTTACACAAGAAGCAAATGTTATCTGGAAGGACTAGGAATCCATTGGACCAATGGGGATTGAACATTCTGCAATTACATTGAGAAACCATGAAATGTTACTGGTCTGTGATTGGCTCTCCTATTGTTAGTGAAGTAAGTGAGACTCCCCTTGTCGGTGTCATAATGGAAAGAAACCATGTGAAATGTTTGTTCCAAATCCAAAAAAGTGACCCCCTTGGGTAAGTACCCATCCTAATATTCCTGATATGAGTTTGTAGTCCCTGCTATACAGGAAACATGCGGGCGATCATTTACACCTTTTACAGCAGGACAGTAAATATCAGAACACAATTCAAACATCAGACCAACAGCAGAAAGTCTGTTGACTGAATGTGTAATGCAATCTGTCATTAGCATTCCCAGAGTTCCCTCTGCAACATAGTTGTATCAGCTGTTGGTCCTGTCTGTAGATCTGTTATTTCCCACCTTCTGTAACAGGGTGACAACCCTGATCATTCTGCAGGAACATTACACAGCAGCGTTGTCACCCTGTACAGGGAAGTCTTAGATTATAAGTAAGACACACAACAAGTAAAGTCCAACTCCAGCTAACGCTTCTACAGCAGTTACAGCACCAGGATTTCTATAAGGTTCAACCCCCCATATGAATGGAAGATGACAGTTGTAAGCACCCCCAGCAGTCTTATATGGTGTTTCCTACCCCCCCCAACTTTCATTTTTGCCAAATAGCTTGGCCTTCTACAAGAAGCAGAAAAAAACAGATCTACTGAGAGGGTCAACAGGTAATAAAAATGTTATGAGGGGAGACTTGGAAAAACATAAAACATTTATGCTAATGACAGATTGCACCATTTATGTAATTGTTGATTTTGCCCATTGTTACACTTTAGTGTCGATGTCTTAGCATTTCCAGGAATAATTAGTGCTCTTTGCCACAAAAAGGGACCCGTTCATTCAGAGTCATTAAGGTGAACCCCAATAAGAGGAATTTCAGTCTCCCAGAAGAAGTGGTAGGAATATGACCGCATACTTAGCACTTTGTAAGTTCAGATCTCTTGCAGTTGTACCGTGTGAATAGTTTATGGAGATGAGCAATACCTGGACAAAAAAAAAAAGATAACAAGGACATCCAATCTTCACCTGATAGAATCCCTTTTGAGAAAACCAGATGAAACATAAGTGGCCAGCTGGTATTAGGTGATACTGTTGAATATGTCTCCTAAAACAGCATTAACTCCGTGTTGGATGGCCTACACCAGCTTAAGAAGTTACTCTCTAACCAGAGACCTCTATCTGGCTGGTATCTCAGCTACAGACCTGCCTGCAAAGCTGTCATCCATGAGAGGAGATGGAACATGGAAAGGAGGCATTGATCATGGGAGAGGAGGTGGAACATGTAATGGGAGGTGTGGACAAGGTGGGCTTAGCTGGAGCCCTCAAGCCTAGCTTATGATGTATCAATTCTCAAAAGAACCTGGAATGGACTCTCCTAATGAGGTTTCAGATGCTTGGCAAGAAGCCATTGGACCCCATCCTAGACTCTGGTACTGAGGCATTGTTGGTCATGTATTGGTTGGCCAGATTCTGACAATGAAGAAAACACATGGGGACATAGCTCAGTTAGTGAATGATGAAAATGCATTACATGTTCAGTCAATGCTCCATAAAAAAGGATAAAGATGAGAATGATGAAGAATACAGTTCAGTCATTGCTGCTTATCTGAAGAAATGTCCATAGGTAAAATATTCACAGGCCTTCTAGGTGTGTTCCTGATTGACATAATCACTAAACCCAATGAATCCGATCATTAGAGTCCTGTTTGTTCAAAGTTTTTTTTTTTAAGTAGCATCATGTCTTCCTTAGTTTGTGGGAAGACATTGGGCCTGTGAGCCTAATGGGACAGCTGTGACTTCTTTAATATTGCCCCTTTCTGGAGTTTCCTCTATGCAGCTCAAGCTTGTGAATCCTCTGGTGATAGATTAGCCCGGCATTACTTGTAAAAGCTTTGTCACATTCTGAACATTGATATGGCTTCTCTCCAGTGTGAATCCTCTCATGTATGACAAGGTTTCCCCTCCGTTTAAAAGTTTTATCATATTCAGAACACTGATATGTCTGCTCTACAGTGTGGACCCTCTGGTGTGCTATGAAAACTGACTTCTGTGTAAACGTTTTATCACATTCAGAACACTGATATGACTTCTCTCCAGTGTGAATCCTCTGGTGTGTGATAAGATATGACTTCCATGTAAAAGCTTTATCACATTCAGAACACTGATATGACTTGTCTCCAGTGTGCATCCTCTGGTGTCTGATAAGATCTGACTTATGTGTAAAAGCTTTGTCACATTCAGAACATTGATATGGCTTCTCTCCAGTGTGAACCCTCTGGTGTATGATAAGCTCTTTCTTGGTTAAAAAAGCTTTGCCACATTCAGAACACTGATATGGCTTCTCTCCAGTGTGAATCCTCTGGTGTCTGATAAGATTTGACTTCTGGGTAAAAGCTTTGTCACATTCAGAACATTGATATGGCTTCTCTCCAGTGTGAATCCTCTGGTGCCTGATAAGAAATGACTTACGTGCAAAAGCTTTGTCACATTCAGAACACTGATATGACTTCTCTCCAGTGTGAATCCTCTGGTGTGTGTTAAGACTTGATTTCTGTGTAAAAGCTTTGTCACATTCAGAACACTGATATGACTTCTCTCCAGTGTGAATCCTCTGGTGTATGATAAGATTTGACTTCTGTGCAAAAGCTTTGCCACACTCAGAACACTGACATGGCTTCTCTCCAGTGTGGATCCTCTGGTGTGATACAAGACTTGACTTCCGTGTAAAAGCTTTTTCACATTCAGAACACTGATATGACTTCTCTCCAGTGTGGATCCTCTGGTGTATGATAAGATGTGACTTCCATGTAAAAGCTTTATCACATTCAGAACACTGATATGGCTTCTCTCCAGTGTGAACCTTCTGGTGTGTGATATGTTTTGCCTCCATTGTAAAATCTTTGTCACGTTTCAAACAAGAAATAGCTTGAAATGACTCCTCTTATGTATACATGGGTTGGACTTTACTGTAAAGCAATTGTCACTTCCAGAACACTGAAATGACTTTTCTCATGTTGTCCTCTGAGGTTGGATCAGTGTTGAAGAGGACCCAAAGCACTTATGACATTTAGAACACGGATATGACTTGTGTCCTGTGTGACTCCTCCAGTGAACTGCAATAAAAACATTCAGTCAATTACAACACCCAGATGTTTGGTTTCCCATGTGACTGAGTTGTATTCACGAAGACCAGCATGACCGAAAACGTGGTTCATCAATCCACCTGTACAAAAAAAAATAAAAATCAGAATTCTATATAAAGGGCTAAAGTTGGTTTTTATTTTTAATGATCATTAATAAATATATCTTATATATCATCGCAGGCTGTGTCAGCATTATGGTTGTCCTCAAAGATCCAGTTGTAATTGTAAGACTAGATGTCCAGAGCACCTCACCCCCATTACATCAGATGCCAAGAACCCCACACCCACCCTAACATCACCGTGCACCTCCTTTGGAGGCAGAGCTGGAAAGCAGAAAGTGCAGGGTCTGGAGGAGGACCAGAGGAGGAGTGGAGTCAATTACCAGAGTCTCCTGAATGCTGAGACCAAGGGAGGCGGAGATGAGGGGATGCTGCAGCTGCACTGAGAGGTGCAGGATTTGGCAGAGGAGTTCTTTTCTCCTCTCTGCTGCTGACTGCTGAGACAAGGTGGGGGAGGAGACAAGGGGGTACCTGCAGGAGAGGTACAAGGGCTACATGGAATAACTTAAAGGGCAGGATCTGGATACAGGTGTTTGACACCTGTGTTATATATATAGAAAGCATATGTACATCATCATTTGTTTATATACTGTATATATATATATATATATATATATATATAATATTTTTTTTAATTAAACAAAATTGTATTGTTTAAGTTTTTAAGTGCACACAGTATATCCAACATTCAGCCCAGACAATGGAGTCATACATTCTCATGTATAAGCAGTTGTGGCAATGTTACAGATCATACAGAACAATAACTTGCTTTGTCTCTGGTGTCACTTTTACTTTCTATAAACAAATGAAAAGAGAAATAAGAAGCAACGTAGAACAATTCACCTGTACATGGCAAGTAACTCTCTCCAGTACATACATAGATAGCTGACTCCGTTCAAGTAGGCCTGTGTCTACAGGATCATACACCAAGTATCGGCCTCCAATGTAGTTACCATTTAGTAGGGTACAATTGGCTGGGTCCATTTTTAGGGGCCTAAAAAAGTTAAACCTATAAAAACCTATGACAAATGAAGTATGGGGAGTGAGTACCGGAGTATCCAGCCAGTTCTGCCAGAGAGCCATAAGTCTCCTAGGAGAAGTTAGGTTTTCATGTATTATTATGGGGTTCACCTGCTCAATCCATGCCTGGTGGGAGTATGAGTTGATAACCAGAATGCTTGGATTCGATTTGCAGGTTCGTTCAGAAAGTGCATCTAAGAATCCAAAAATTGCAAGCTTAGTCTCAGCTAGGGAGAGACTTTGTTCAATTAAAAGACAAACTTCAAAAACAAGTGAGAAAATGTAAACGAGAAGCTGAGAGAGGAGCTAAAAACACTAAAAATACCCCCACAGATCTATCCTAGAAATTCAGTCTAAAATGTAACAATTACACCAAGAAAACCCTCAACTGAGGGAAGAGATAATGACACCAAAGATACAAATGGAGCTCAACAATCAGGAAAGAGAATCAAAGAGGATGATTTATACAAAGTACCCATCAAGGAACAACAGACCGGTGAGACCAATCAGCTTCCGAAATGTAACAAAGACCAGCAATAGCCAAGACAACTCTACTAATCCTGAGACCACAAATAGTGATGGCCGAACACCCCCCTGTTCAGGTCGCGGTCAAACATCTGAACCTACAGAATGTTCTACAGTGAATGTCAAACATGAAGGACTGAGAGGTGTCTTACCGCATCTGAGTATGAAGATACCGCTCAGTTACTAAAATGAGTTCTATGATGAAATCATGGTGTATTTTAGTAGTGAGACATTCATTCATGTTCCTGGTGTCAGTGGGGCTCCCTGCTGACAGCTGAATGTCAAAAGAATTGTCAGCATTGCCCAACAATTAAAAATAAAACAGCTTGGGGTCCCCCCTCCCATCCATACCAAGCCCTTCAGACTGGTATGGATTTTGATGGGGACCCTCCATACCAGACTCTTATCAGAGCATGCAGCCTGGCAGGTCAATTAGGGGGGGATGAGCGCCCCCCTCCTGATCCATACCATGCCTTCAACAAGGGGGGGTGCTTTGGGCCAGGAGCCCCCAAAGCACCTTGTTCAGATATTTATAGGGACAAGGGCCTCTTCCCCACAACCGTGGCCTGTGGTTGTGGAGGTCTGAAGCCTGGGGGGCTTATCAGAATCTGGAAGCATGCTTTAACAAGGGGGCCCCAAAATCCCGGCCCCCCTGACTGTGTGAATGAGTAGGCGGTATATGGTACTGCTACCCATTCACAAAAAAAGGTGTAGTTAATAAATGACAGGAGACAGTCTTTGACAAGTCCTTTATTAAAAATGAAAATTTAAAAAAATGTCCCCTGAAGTAGATCCAACATCAATCATGATGCCCACTGCCAAAAAAGGGGGAAAAAAATTCTCCACTTGTGAAGCTGGCTCACGGCTGTCTGACAGCTGCGCCCATGGTGACAGTTCTTATATACTGTCCTGATGTCACAAGGGAGTGAGAGATCACCCCACCCCCTTGTGACATCATCACGTGCAGTGAATGGTCAAAGCATTGCACCTGACCTGTGGTTAGGTGCATTGCTTTGACCAATCACAATGCAATGTTAGGACACAGTGCATTGTGGGACGCAGCTGGCAAACAACCCACCGAATGCCTGTACTATTCGCGTGTTCACCGAACACACAAATGGCCCATGTTCAAGTCAAATTAGGTGTTACTGGAACATGAAGCCCATCCCTACAAACAATCATCAAACCACAAGAACAGCCAACAATCTCCGGATTCTTATTGTTATTAATAGACTCCAATGGGAAATATCTAAACACCAAACGGCTCTTCCCAGGAACAAGACAACAAAATTCAAGTCCAACAACTGAACAAGCGATAGGAGTCATCAATGATCCGTATTTCACCAACCCCAAACATATCATCATACACACCGACCCAAACATATCATCATACACACCGACCCAAACATATCATCATACACACCGACCCAAACATATCATCATACACACCGACCCAAACATATCATCATACACACCGACCCCAAACATATCATCATACACACCGACCCAAACATATCATCATACACACCGACCCAAACGTATCATCATACACACCGACCCAAACATATCATCATACACACCGACCCAAACATATCATCATACACACCGACCCAAACATATCATCATACACACCGACCCCAAACATATCATCATACACACCGACCCAAACATATCATCATACACACCGACCCAAACGTATCATCATACACACCGACCCAAACGTATCATCATACACACCGACCCAAACATATCATCATACACACCGACCCAAACGTATCATCATACACACCGACCCAAACATATCATCATACACACCGACCCAAACATATCATACACACCGACCCAAACGTATCATCATACACACCGACCCAAACATATCATCATACACACCGACCCAAACATATCATCATACACACCGACCCAAACATATCATCATACACACCGACCCAAACATATCATCATACACACCGACCCAAACATATCATCATACACACCGACCCAAACATATCATCATACACACCGACCCCAAACATATCATCATACACACCGACCCAAACATATCATCATACACACCGACCCAAACGTATCATCATACACACCGACCCAAACATATCATCATACACACCGACCCAAACATATCATACACACCGACCCAAACGTATCATCATACACACCGACCCAAACATATCATCATACACACCGACCCAAACATATCATCATACACACCGACCCAAACATATCATCATACACACCGACCCAAACGTATCATCATACACACCGACCCAAACATATCATCATACACACCGACCCAAACATATCATCATACACACCGACCCAAACATATCATCATACACACCGACCCAAACGTATCATCATACACACCGACCCAAACATATCATCATACACACCGACCCAAACATATCATCATACACACCGACCCAAACGTATCATCATACACACCGACCCAAACATATCATCATACACACCGACCCAAACATATCATCATACACACCGACCCAAACATATCATCATACACACCGACCCCAACATATCATCATACACACCGACCCAAACATATCATCATACACACCGACCCAAACATATCATCATACACACCGACCCAAACATATCATCATACACACCGACCCAAACATATCATCATACACACCGACCCAAACATATCATCATGCACACCGACCCAAACATATCATCATACACACCGACCCAAACATATCATCATACACACCGACCCAAACATATCATCATGCACACCGACCCAAACATATCATCATACACACCGACCCAAACATATCATACACACCGACCCAAACATATCATCATACACACCGACCCAAACATATCATCATACACACCGACCCCAACATATCATCATACACACCGACCCAAACATATCATCATACACACCGACCCAAACATATCATCATACACACCGACCCAAACGTATCATCATACACACCGACCCAAACGTATCATCATACACACCGACCCCAAACATATCATCATACACACCGACCCAAACATATCATCATACACACCGACCCAAACATATCATCATACACACTGACCCAAACGTATCATCATACACACCGACCCAAACATATCATCATACACACCGACCCCAAACATATCATCATACACACCGACCCAAACATATCATCATACACACCGACCCAAACATATCATCATACACACTGACCCAAACGTATCATCATACACACCGACCCAAACATATCATCATACACACCGACCCCAAACATATCATCATACACACCGACCCAAACGTATCATCATACACACTGACCCAAACGTATCATCATACACACCGACCCAAACATATCATCATACACACCGACCCAAACATATCATCATACACACCGACCCAAACATATCATCATACACACCGACCCAAACGTATCATCATACACACCGACCCAAACATATCATCATACACACCGACCCAAACATATCATCATACACACCGACCCAAACGTATCATCATACACACCGACCCAAACATATCATCATACACACCGACCCAAACATATCATCATACACACCGACCCAAACGTATCATCATACACACCGACTCAAACATCCTCCAGGGACAAAAGGAAGCCTCTGAGAATAAACTATTACAACTAACAGACCGCACAACAAAAATGTCCTCACTCCAACATCATACTGTCCTCCCTAATTCCAAGGATGGACATAACAAACAATAGAAAACTCAGCAAATCAACACAGAGCTGGCAGATAAAACCAGGTCAGAGCCTACCATTCACCTGACACAACATCATTCCATCATGACCCAACACCTCTATGACTACAAACACCTCAACTAACAAGGGGGCAGTCAACTAGCAAGAGAACCCAAAGACATTGTACTGAATGGAACTCACAACCCGGGATCTGCCACAAACCATCTCAGATGGACACAATGGGGCTGATTTACTAAAACTGGAGTGTGCAAAATCTGGGGCAGCTGTGCATGGGAGCCAATCAGGTTCTGACTTCAGCTTGTTCAATTAAGCTTTGACCATAAACCTGGAAGCTGATTGGTTCCTATGCAGAGCTGCACCAGACTTTGCACTCTCCAGTGTCTCATTGTCATCACAGGCTGTGTCCATAATGACCACCCCTCCCCCCTTATCAGCTGGCTTCAATGTTATATCTCCCCTTGCTGCTAATGATGGCAATGCACCTTTCTCCTCAATGGTCCCATTATTAGGATATGACCACAGAGTTCCTGATTATAGACTGTCATACGTCACCATCTTTATCATCCAAATGAAGAAACATTTCTGCTGCTGCATATGTAGTGGGTGGTGGAAACTTCCATTTTGTCTGTAAACCTCAGACAGACCTACTCAGTGATGTGACTACAGATGATCCCTCAATATCGCCTCTCCAAGAATAATGTCCCTTCAATCTAATATTCCTGAGACATCTATACAAGTCCTGTGCCAACAAAAACTTCTTCATGATACCTTTAGGGCTAAAGCCCAAACCTTTCCCCAGAAGGTCCATCTTACCCGATGTCAGTCCAGCTGAGGAGAAGGTGACAATTCCGTCTATTTCTGTTGATGATGAATCGTCTGTTGGGATGGTTGGATGAGTGGGAGATCCCTTGTTGCAGCGTTGATGTTTCCTACCTCCCCTGTGGCCGGATCTCTGCTGTTTCCTTGATTCTGATGGACAATACGAGGTTGGTGTTGTCCCTCTATAGATCCTAATAAAGTGCCTCCAGCAGAGGAGGGAAGTGATGGGTCAGAGGCTGTAGAAGAAGCTCTAGTGAGCAGTCTAGATGGACGAGGTGAGTCTTGTGTAGGTGGTGCTCCAAGAGTACGCCTGATTAGTAGATGTTTAGATGTTGGACTCCTTCAGCTGCTCAGCTGACAATGCAGACTGTAGTGTAGACTCCACCTGTGTGATCTGTACAGCCAGAACAGGTTCTTCCTTCTGGAGAAATGAAACTCAGAGAACAATGGAGCTTTTGTTTAGGACTTGTGTAAACAGACCACTGGACCCCTCCCTGTAGGCAAACAAAGCTGGGGCCAGTTTACCTTCTAGCACCTTGGAATAGGCTGCACTTTCTAAGATTCAGCTAAAGTTCTGTCATGTCACCCCAATGACCATTGTTTTTTTAGGAACTTCTCAGGAGGATTTAGATTTGGTGTTATTTACCCAAAAAACCATTCCCCTCCTCCACTAAGAACACCCCCTCCACAGAGGACACCCCTCCCCCACTAAAGACACCCCTTCCCCTCTTTTCCTCCTGTGAAGACACCCCTCCCCCTCCCCTTCTGAGTACACCCCTCCCCCTCCCCTTCTGAGTACACTCCTCTCCCCTAGTGTTGACACCCCTCCCCCACTCAAGACCCTCTTTCCACTGATATCACCCCCTCCCTCTCCTTTCCTGAACTGAGGATCCCCCTCCCCCCCCTTACATGGAGCTGCAGCCAGAGAAAGATAAGAAGCTAAAGGAGAAATGTCTGGCCAGGTCAGGATGTGAGGATCCATAGAGGGAGACTACTGGGGTGACAGCAGCTATTGAAGGGAGAGAGGAGAACCATGGGGGGCAATGTGGAGTCACTCAGAGGTGAGGAGACAGGAACCATGGGGGGCAATGTGGAGTCACTCAGAGGTGAGGAGAGAGGAACCATGGGGGGCAATGTGGAGTCACTCAGAGGTGAGGAGACAGGAACCATGTGGGGCAATGTGGTGTCACTCAGAGATGAGGAGAGAGGAACCATGTGGGGCAATGTGGAGTCACTCAGAGGTGAGGAGAGAGGAACCATGGGGGGCAATGTGAAGTCACTCAGAGGTGAGGAGACAGGAACCATGGGGGGCAATGTGGAGTCACTCAGAGGTGAGGACACAGGAACCATGTGGGGCAATGTGGAGTCACTCAGAGGTGAGGACACAGGAACCATGTGGGGCAATGTGGAGTCAGAGGTGAAGAGACAAGAACCATGTGGGGCAATGTGGAGTCACTCAGAGGTGAGGAGACAAGAACCATGGGGGGCAATGTGGAGTCACTCAGAGGTGAGGAGAGAGGAACCATGGGGGAAATGTGGTGTCACTCAGAGGTGAGGAGACAGGAACTATTGGGGGCAATGTGGAATCACTCGGAGGTGAGGAGACAGGAACCATGGGGGGCAATGTGGAGTCACTCAGAGGTGAGGAGACAGGAACCATGGGGGGCAATGTGGAGTCACTCAGAGGTGAGGACAGAGGAACCATGGGGGGCAATGTGGAGTCACTCAGAGGTGAGGAGACGGGAACCATGTGGGGCAATGTGGAATCACTCAGAGGTGAGGAAACAGGAACCATGGAGGGCAATGTGGTGTCACTCAGAGGTGAGGAGACGGGAACCATGTGGGGCAATGTGGAATCACTCAGAGGTGAGGAAACAGGAACCATGGGGGGCAATGTGGAGTCACTCAGAGGTGAGGACAGAGGAACCATGGGGGGCAATGTGGAGTCACTCAGAGGTGAGGAGACGGGAACCATGGGGGGCAATGTGGTGTCACTCAGAGGTGAGGAGACAGGAACCATGTGAGGCAATGTGGAGTCACTCAGAGGTGAGGAGACGGGAACCATGTGGGGCAATGTGGAGTCACTCAGAGGTGAGGGGACGGGAACCATGGGGGGCAATGTGGAGTCACTCAGAGGTGAGGAGACGGGAACCATGTGGGGCAATGTGGAGTCACTCAGAGGTGAGGAAACGGGAACCATGTGGGGCAATGTGGAATCACTCAGAGGTGAGGAGACATGATCTATGGGGGCAATGTGGTGTCACTAAACAGGGAGGAGAGAGGAACCATGGGGGGCAATGTGGTGTCACTAAGAGAGGAGGAGAGAGGAACCATGGGGGGCAATGTGGTGTCACTAAGAGAGGAACCATGGGGGTTGTTGTGCTTTTGAAGAATTATTAATAATTCATCCAGCAGTGCCTCTAAAAATAATATGTTTTGCCAGGTAATGCCTGGGCAAATAAAGTCAGCTAAAGGTGCTAGCAAATATAATAATAATTTATAAAATAATTTATCTGACTTAATAATTCTGAGTAATTTAGAGCCAACCAAAATCATTTAAAAACACAGATTAGATCAGTGGACATATGGACTACGGGTTATGAAATATATTATTATTTATTTACAATAAGGGACTGCGAGACTGTGGCAGACATTCTGACACTGGGGGGGGCTGACTTGGTGTCACTGACATCACCAGTGACACCAATACAGTTAAAAGCACTGACCCTGTACTAATGGCACTGGGCAGGAAGGGGTTAACATGAAGGGCGATCAAAGGGTTAACTGTGTGCCGGGAATGTTTTACTAGGGGGCAGGGGGGTGCATCATTGTAAGCGCACTGTTCTGGATGGCTGTGCTGTGCAGTGTGCCTGAGCTGACAGGGAGGAGGATTGTTAGTAAACAAAACAGTCCTCCTCCCCATCGGAGATACTCGGTAATCACTGGGTGCCGGCGGGTAATTACTGGCCAGGATCCGGTGATTGACAGCCGCACACACTATTTCTATCACTCCTGATTGGTGGGAGATATGACATCACACGCACACACTATTTCTATCACTCCTGATTGGCGGGAGAGATGACATCACACACACACACACTATTTCTATCACTCCTGATTGGCGGGAGAGATGACATCACACACACAAAATTTCTATCACTCCTGATTGGTGGGAGATATGACATCACACGCACGCTATTTCTATCACTGCTGATTGGTGGGAGATATGACATCACACACACACTAATTCTATCGCTCCTGATTGGTGGAGATATGACATCATACGCAAACTATTTCTATCACTCCCGATTGGTGGGAGATATGACATCACACGCACACTATTTCTATCGCTCCTGATTGGCAGGAGATATGACATCACACACACTATTTCTATCACTCCTGATTGGTGGGAGATATGACATCACACGCACACTATTTCTATCGCTCCTGATTGGTGGGAGATATGACATCACACACACACTATTTCTATCGCTCCTGATTGGTGGGAGATATGACATCACACGCACACTATTTCTATCGCTCCTGATTGGTGGGAGACATGACATCACACGCACACTATTTCTATCCCTCCTGATTGGTGGGAGATATGACATCATACACACACTATTCCTATCACTCCTGATTGGTGGAGATATGACATCACACGCACACACTATTTTTAGCATTCCTGATTGGTGGGAGATATGACATCACACGTACACTATTTCTATCACTCCTGATTGGTTGGAGATATGACATCACACACACACTTTCTATCACTCCTGATTGGCAGGAGATATGACATCACACACACACTTTCTATCACTCCTAATTGGCAGGAGATATGACATCACACACACACTATTTCTATCACTCCTGATTGGTGGGAGATATGACATCACACGCACTATTTCTATCACTCCTTATTGGTTGGAGATATGACATCACATGCACACTATTTCTATCCCTCCTGATTGGTGGGAGATATGACATCACACACACACTATTTCTATCACTCCTGATTGGTGGGAGATATGACATCACACACACACTATTTCTATCCCTCCTGATTGGTGGGAGATATGACATCACACACACACTATTTCTATCACTCCTGATTGGCAGGAGATATGACATCACACGCACTATTTCTATCACTCCTTATTGGTTGGAGATATGACATCACACGCACACTATTTCTATCACTCCTGATTGGTGGGAGATATGACATCACACGTACACTATTTCTATCACTCCTTATTGGTTGGAGATATGACATCACACGCACACTATTTCTACAGTCAGATACATTTCCCCGCACTGAATATAATGGGATCCCACATAACAGTCGCTGTTCATATTCAGAATTCCTTTCTTACAATGGGATCTTGTGTCCAGATAAAATCTTTTATAGATCCCTTGTGACATTGTGTTCTCATTGTAAAATCCTAGATTTGTAAATCTGTCGCTGATATTTATAATGGTTTTGTCCAGAAAAAGAATGGAGTGATGTGGATAGATGGAAACATATGTATAGATGAAAGATTGGTCTGTTGACTCCCCAGAGCTCCTTTCCATGAGAGATGTTTGTTCCCCCCCAGAGCTGAACAATGGTACGTTCCTGAATGGCCAGGCTGATGGTTTGTTGAATCCAGAGTCTACATACAAGATGCCTCCACAGTGTACATTGATGGGGCTGGGAAGGCTGGTACATGTTGTTCATTTGCCCCGGGTGCAGGAGTTAGGACAGAATCCCATTGTTCCTGCACTGAGGTGTCCTCGCTTTCCTCAATTCTGTACTTGTGAAATAGATACTATATACATGACAATCAGAGGACAATCTCCTAGACTTCATGTGGGGAGAGATCCATTGTTCTAGATGAGCTCCATAAAATAGCTTTGTTTGCAAAAAAACAAAAACAAACAATGTAACTGACTATTGGGAAGGAGATTGTATCCGGCTGGAACTGACACCTGGAAGTCACTTTGGATTTTTGGGCCTCTTCAGTGTAATACAATTCTAGTTGGAGAGAAGATAAAATATCATTTCTCTCATAGAAATTCTGGCAGAATAAATGAGTTTCTGCTTTAGAAAGTTCACGCTGGAGAGTAAACTTCTGATGGTTATTATCCCATTTAAGATGGGCTCCAACAGAAATACATGGACCCCTAAAGAATGCCTCATGTGCCCCCCACAGCGTGTCCACCCTGTCCACAGTACCAGTGTTCAGTCTACACCATTCCTCCAAAGAAGCCTGCAAGTCATATTGGATTTCCGGGTGTTGAAGTAAAATGTCGATAAGCCGACAATAACATGTTCTACTAGACCAGTGGTGGGCAACCTTTTTTTTCAACTGAGCCAAATCTCGCCAAAACCACGATTTAAATTTATTTTGAGCGCCACATTTTTAAAACTGAAAATACATAGGATGGTACACTGTTTTTAGTTTCAATAAGTTTTTATAGTAATTCATCCCCCATAGTAATTCATCCCCCATATAGTAATTCATCCCCCATATAGTAATTCATCCCCCATAGTAATTCATCCCCCATAGTAATTCATCCCCCATATAGTAATTCATCCCCCATATAGTAATTCATCCCCCATATAGTAATTCATCCCCCATAGTAATTCATCCCCCATATAGGAATTCATCCCCCATAGTAATTCATCCCCCATATAGTAATTCATCCCCCATATAGTAATTCATCTCCCATAGTAATTCATCCCCCATATAGTAATTCCTCCCCCATAGTAATTCATCCCCCATATAGTAATTCATCCCCCATATAGTAATTCATCTCCCATAGTAATTCATCCCCCATATAGTAATTCCTCCCCCATATAGTAATTAATCCCCCATATAGTAATTCATCCCCCATATAGTAATTCATCCCCCATAGTAATTCATCCCCCATATAGTAATTCATCCCCCATATAGTAATTCATCCCCCATAGTAATTCATCCCCCAGATAGTAATTCATCCCCCATATAGTAATTCATCCCCCATAGTAATTCATCCCCCATATAGTAATTCATCCCCCATAGTAATTCATCCCCCATAGTAATTCATCCCCCATATAGTAATTCATCCCCCATAGTAATTCATTCCCCATATAGTAATTCATCCCCCATAGTAATTCATCCCCCATAGTAATTCATCCCCCATATAGTAACTCATCCCCCATAGTAATTCATCCCCCATATATTAATTCATCCCTCATATAGTAATTCATCCCCCATAGTAATTCATCCCCCATATAGTAATTCATCCCCCATAGTAATTCATCCATCATAGTAATTCATCCCCCATAGTAATTCATCCCCCATAGTAATTCACCCCCCATATAGTAATTCATCCCCCCTATAGTAATTCATCCCCCATATAGTAATTCATCCCCCATATAGTAATTCATCCCCCCTATAGTAATTCATCCCCCCTATAGTAATTCATCCCCCATATAGTAATTCATCCCCCATATAGTAATTCATCCCCCATATAGTAATTCATCCCCCCTATAGTAATTCATCCCTCATATAGTAGTAGTAAGTAAGTAGCAAGTAGTAAGCCAAATCCCCCCTGTGTCAATTCACTTACCTTTGCTCCGCGCGTTCCTCTCGCCGTGTTCCCGCGCCGTTCCGGTCTTCAGGGCGGACTGTGAGAGGAGCCTAGCTCCCCTCCCCTCACGTTCGTCACGCTGCCCCGCCTACACAATCACTGGCTATCAGGATGTGTGTGGCAGCGAGACTGGCCAATCATTGCATTTGAGCGCGCTGCCCTGGCTGTTTTTTTTTTGGATCACGCTGCAGAGTCCCTGCCGCCCGAGAGGAGGGAGGGGAGCGGGCGCCCGGCACACAAGAGCCGCATTAAAGCGTGTAAAGAGCCGCATATGGCTCGCGAGCCGCGGCTTGCCGATCACTGTACTAGACATATCGGGAACCAGAAAATCCAATGATGTGGCCGTGTGATCAGACCAAGGAAATGATTTCAGAGGAGACAATATTCTTTATCCATGGAGCTGAGACAAATCAATCCAGTCCAGAGTGGACCCGATGACCCCCGGAGAATAAAGAATATTGTTTGTGGGGAGGGTGTTTGGTCCTCCACCAGTCATATAGGTGATATTCCCTCGTAAGATCGGGAAAAGACATAGATAAAGCAATCAGACTTTTAGATGGTAATCCTCCAATGGCTGAAGGTCTGTCCCTATACAGGACATATGTGCATTGATGTCCCCACCAACCATAATATGTGGACTAGAAAACTGGTGGAGCTTTTCCAGGGTTGGCTATAAAACTGAATTTGTCCAGAATTGGGAGGACAGATAATCAGCAATATTATCATTTTGCCAGCGTAGGTGCAGTTCAATAAGATACAGTGGATATAAAAAGTCTGCACACCCTGCTGAAATGTCAAGTTTCTGGGATGTAAAAAAATGAGACAAAGATAAATAATTTCAGATTTTTCCACCTTAAACCACTTGCCCTCCAGAGGATTTACCCCCCTTAATGACCACGCCTCTTTTTGCTACTCAGCACTGCACTAATTCCACTGATAATTGCGCGGTCATGCAATGCTGCACCCAAACAAAATTTACGTCCTTTTTTTCACAAAAATAGAGCTTTCTTTTGGATGTATTTGATCACCTGTGCTATTTTTATTTTTTTGTGCTATAAACAAAAAAAATATTTTTTTTGAAGAAAAACAATTCTTTTTACTTTCAGTTATAAAAAATATACGATAAACTCAAAGTTAGTCATAAATTTAGGCCAAAATGTATTCTGCTCCATGTTTTTGGTGAAAAATCCCAATACGTGTATATAGACAGCTTTGTGTGATAGTTATAGCGTCTACAAACTATGGGATAGATAATGGAATTTACACCATTTTTTTGCTATACAGCACTGCACTAGTTTAACTGACAATTGCGCGGTCATGCAACATGGTACATAAATGAAACTTATGCACTTTTTTCACACAAACAGAGCTTTCTTTTGGTGGTATTTGATCTCCTGTGCATTTTTAATTTGTGGCGCTATAAACAAAAAAATTTAGAAAAAAAAAAGATTTTCTCAATTCTGTCAAAAAAAATCCAAAAAACTAAAATGTCATCAAATTTAGACCACAATGTATTCTGCTCCATGTTTTTGGTTAAAAAACCCCAATAAGTGTATATTGATTGCTTTGTGTGATAGTTATAGCGTCTACAATCTATGGGAGAGATAATGGAATTTTACTTTCTGACTCCTCATCACATTTCTTGAGGTGCTAAAATACCAGGACAGTACAAACACCCCCAAATGGCCCCTTTTCAGAAAGTAGACACCCTAAGCTATCTGCTGAGAGGCATATTGAGTCCAAAGAAGATTTATTGTTTTTCCACAAATTTTTGGAAAATTACAAAAACTTTTTTTTTTTTTTACACAAAGTTGTCATTAAATTATATATTTGTCACACAAGCCATGGGTATACACCGTGTTCCAAATTATTCTGCAAATTCTATTTAAGTGTCACAAAGATGAAATATTTTGTTTTTCAGTGTAACTCATGGATGGCATTGTGTGTCAGGGCTCTTTTGATCACTGAAAACAATCTGGGACACCTGTGATAATTAGATTGGCCGGTGAGCCCAATTTAAGGAAATACTACTAAAGGACGGCATTCCACATTATTAAGCAGAGCACATTTTCAAGCAATATGGGGAAGAAAAAGGATCTCTCTGCTGCCGAAAAGAGTGAAATAGTTCGATGCCTTGGACGAGGTATGAAAACATATTTCATGAAAATGTAAGCGTGATCATCGCACTATGAAGAGATTTGTGGCTGATTCAGAGCACAGACGGGTTGGTGCAGATAAAGGCACATTGAGGAAGATTTCTGCCAGATCCATGCATCGGATCAAGAGAGCAGCTGCTAAAATCCCATCACATAGCAGCAAACAGATATTTGAAGCTGCTGGTGCCTCTGGAGTCCCACGGACATCAAGGTGTAGAGTCCTCCAGAGTCTTGCAACTGTGCATAAACCTTCTATTCGGCCACCACTAACCAATGCTCACAAGCAGAAACAGCTGCATTGGGCAGAAAATACATGAAGACTCATTTTCAAACAGTCCTGTTCACTGATGAGTGCCGTGCCACCCTGGATGGTCCAGATGGATGGAGTAGTGGATGGTTGATGGACGGCCACCCTGTTCCAACAAGGCTGTGACGTCAGCAAGGTGGTGGTGGAGTCTTATTTTGGGCTGGAATCATGGGAACAGAGCTGGTCGGGCCCTTTAGGGTCCCCGAAGGTGTAAAGATGACCTCTGCAAAGTATGTGGAGTTTATGACTGACCACTTTCTTCCCTGGTACAGAAGGAAGAACTGTGCTTTCCGTAATAAAATCATCTTCATGCATGACAATGCACCATCTCATGCTGCAAAGAATACCTCTGCATCAATGGCTGCTATGGGGATAAATGGAGAGAAAGTCATGGTGTGGCCTCCATCCTCCCCTGACCTCAATCCTATTGAGAACCTTTGGAGCATCCTCAAGCAAAAGATCTATGAGGGTGGGAGGCAGTTTACATCCAAACAGCAGCTCTGGGAGGCTATTCTGACATCTTGCAAACAAATTCAAGCAGAAACTGTCCAAAAACTGACAAGTTCAATGGATGCGAGACTTGTGATCTGCTATCAGATAAGGGCTCCTATGTTACAATGTAACGTGACCGCTTCAAATGTTTACAAAGTTACAATGTTGGGAAAAGTTTGATTGAAATAGCTTTTGTTTTCAGTAAATATGCTGCAAACACCACAAATGACAATTTTCAGTTCTTTACAACCTATAAAGTATTTTGAAACTTCCTGTGCGGAATAATCCGGAACACAAATCCTGTTATCATTAGGAGGTTTGTTCAATAAAATGTGAATTGTACTCTTATAGTTGTAACCTGAGAATTATGCCGACTGATATTTACATCAATTATTGAGGGAAATGAGAAAAATATAATTTGCATAATAATTTGGAACAGGGTGTATGTGGAATTACACCCCAAAATACATTCTGCTACTTCTACCGAGTATGGGGGTACCACATGTGAGACTTTTTGGGAGCCTAGCCACATACAGGGGCCTGAAATCCAATGACCACTGTGAAAGCCTGAAGGTGTGTAATTCCTCATTATACTTCCTCATTACCTATCAGTTTCAGAGGCCTTGAAATTCCAGGATAGCCCCAACCCCCCCCCCCCCAAATGACCCCTTTTTGGAAAGTAGACACCCCAAGGAATTTAAAAAGAGGCATGGTGAGTATTTTGCAGATCTCATTTTTTCTCACAAGGTTTTGAAATATAAAAAAATAGAAAAAAATATGTTTTTGTTTTCTTCATTTTCCAAAGAATTGTTGCAATAAACGAGATCTGCAAAACACTCGCCATGCTTCATTTCCCAAAAACGTTTGGTAAAAAACTTAATTCTTCTATTGACTCAACATGCCTCTCAGAAAATAGTTTGGGGTGGTCTACTTTCCAAAAATTGGTCATTTTGGGGAGTGGGGGCATTCTATGCCCAGCATTAGAAGTTTATGCCGCACATCATTCACTCTTCTAACCACCTGAAGACCAAGCCTTCTCTGACACTTTTGGTTCACATGAACCATATTTTTTGCTATTTTTTTTTTGCATATTTTTTGCTAGGAAATTACTTTGAACCTCCAAATATTATATATTTTTTTAAAGCAGACAGCCTAGTGAATAAAATGGTGGGAGCTGCAATTTTTTATGTCACATAGTACTCACGCAGCGATCTTTCAAATGTAATTTTGTTGAAAAAATACACTTTTTTCACTTTTAATGCACAAAACAAAATATGTTTGGTAAAATATAAAAGATGATGGTATGCCGAATAAATAGATACCAAACATGACATTATTTAAAACTGCGCATCCCCTGTGCAATGGTGACAAACTTAATATCCATAGGCAATGCTTTAAAAGCCTTTACAAGTTACCACGCTCGAGGGGGATTTTTTTAACATTATTTTGATTTGTTTTATTATTTTTACATTGTCCCTTTCATTTTTTTTATCTTTTTTAATGCTATCACGGTTTCCCCTGATGGTTCAGGACTGCCCAAGTAGACCGTGGAAGGAAGGGGCATCTACTCCACTGCTTGTAAAAGCAATCTTGCAGCTAATTAGCCACTAGGATTGCTTTTACATGAAGGCTGATTGCCGGATGAATAAAATGATACCAGGATGATGCCTGCCACTGTAGGCATCATCCTGGTATAACCATTCAAAGTCCTTTGATGTACCAGTACGTCTCTGGTCCTTGTTGGGTATATATACTATGTTCTTTTTTATGTATGCAGCCTGTGGACTGAATGAAAAATAGAGAAGAAATCTCTGCCAGAAAAAGTGTGTGGTGTGCCCACCATTAGAATATACCGCCCTGCATCCACCCACTTCTAATGGTGGGCACACATTAGGTCACATGGTGCCACATGTGCCAATTCCAAGATTGTACAAATGTCTAAATAGTGGCACTCTTGAATAAAAATTATCCATGTATAAGTGGTACCCCATATGGAAAAAGGATGACACCAAGTCCCAAACTATCTTGCCACTGCTCCCCATGTATTCTAGGCATCCGAGGGGCTCCATGTGACTATCTTTTCCCTCATAAATCTGAAACATATGTATAGCCTGTTGCCCTCTCACAGGTCTTCTACATCGTGAGCCCATATCTGGCATGCTTGCTGGGGAGAAATTGTTTGTATGCAAGGAGGCCAGAAAAATGAATGAGGGACTCATCAATGCAGATGTTTTGCTGGGGAATATAGACATCTGCAAATTTTAGGTTAAGGTGATTTACGAGGGGCTGAATTTTGTGGAGCCGGTCAAATTCAGGGTCACCTCGAGGATGACAGAGTGTATTGTTGTTGAAATGCATAAAACACATTATACTCTCATATCTATGCCTGGCCATGGAAGCAGAGAACACGGCATTTGATGAATCGGGTCTGCGGACCAATACAATCGCAATTCATTTTTTTAGTAATGCCCATGTTGAGGGTTAGTCCCAAAAAACTTTACATTCAGGAACTGTAATGGGTTTCCATGCGAATAGTCTGGCAAGGTTAGAATTTGGGTTGGAGGCCATAAATTGTTGTGCATATAAAGTGCTTTGATCCACAATCATTGCATACAGATATTCCGTGAAAAACAGTTCCAAAAAATCAAGGGGAGTAGTTAAATTTGCTGTTTCCACCTTAATTCCAGGTTTGGCAGTGAATGGGGGAAGTACAGATGCTGCAGAATTTGTAGGCTGCCAATTGGGATTTGCAAGCACGTCCGGAAGGATACTAGGTGCTCTACGGGCCTGTGTGCAAATTCTTGGTGGTTGCGAGACAATACTTGTGCTCGCCACCTCACCAGCTTGTACTGCACTTATGGGACTCGCCTCATCACCAAGTGATACTGCAGTGCTGGTATAAGAGAGACCAGGATGTACTAGACTGCTGGTGCTCACCAGTTTACCAAAAGGTAGTGTGGCACTAGTACTGGCACTCTGCTGCATATGAGAGTCATCATGCGATTGTAACATCTCAGCAACCTGGGAACGGGGTTGGGTATGCCTGACCTTAGTAGGGATCTCTTCCCCATTGTCTGAGCGATCTGTCAGGGTGCCGCAGCTGTCTACAGGTTCGTATTGTGAGACAGATTCCGTCAGTAAGTCTTCCCCTTCACTCTCATCTGACATACTAAGAATCCTGTAGGCCTCTTCACTAGTGTACCTTTTGTTGGACATATTGGACACTAAATTTATAGGTACCTAGTGTGACTCACGGATAAAAGAGCACTTGGCTTTCAGGGACTGCATGAACCCCTACAAGCAAATGTACCTGCAAGTGCTAGCAGAGATCAGGCTTGATTCTGTGAACACTGCAGTTTTGTGTGCAATGTATCAAGTGACAGTGACCTACTGACACTGCACTTGCTGGGGGAGAAGGGGGGGTAAGTGTAGGGGCTAAACACAGATGCTGGCAGGTGTCAGGGCTGATCCCACTAACGCTTCATTTTTGGGGACACTATACTAATTTGAATGCTGGTATGGTGTTGATCTGATCAAAGATATTGATCCGTTCAGACACTATACTAGCAGCGGTGATTTATTGTGTATGTGAGCATGTTCCTGGCAATCAAGGGGTTAAATGTGATGAGTGGTGTACTGACGGACAATCTGACTCTATCTGAAAGGGGCACTAATGCTATGTGAAGTCGCCGGCCTCACTAACACAGCGATCAGCAAAAAGCTGTGTACTGTACTAATGACACTGGTGACACGACAGTGAAGGGGTTAACTGGGGGGGGGTCAAGGGGTTAAATGTGTCCTAAAATGTTCTAACTGTGTAAGTGTGCTGTTTTACTCACTGTCTGCTTTCTTCTCTCTCTGGGACGGAATGGGCTTCTTGTGAATCTCTTTTCACAATTTCTTTGTTGTTCTTGTGGGCCCTGGCACAATGCTGTGGTTGTTCTTGTGGGCCCTGACACAGTGATTGGGGTTGTTCTTGTGGGCCCTGGCACAATGCTGTGGTTGTTCTTGTGGGCCCTGGCACAATGCTGTGGTTGTTCTTGTGGGCCCTGACACAGTGATTGGGGTTGTTCTTGTGGGCCCTGGCACAATGCTGTGGTTGTTCTTGTGGGCCCTGACACAGTGATTGGGGTTGTTCTTGTGGGCCCTGGCACAATGCTGTGGTTGTTCTTGTGGGCCCTGACACAGTGATTGGGGTTGTTCTTGTGGGCCCTGGCACAATGCTGTGGTTGTTCTTGTGGGCCCTGACACAGTGATTGGGGTTGTTCTTGTGGGCCCTGGCACAATGCTGTGGTTGTTCTTGTGGGCCCTGACACAGTGATTGGGGTTGTTCTTGTGGGCCCTGGCACAATGTTGTGGTTGTTCTTGTGGGCCCTGACACAGTGATTGGGGTTGTTCTTGTGCGCCCTGGCAAACTGATGTGGTTATTGTGGCCCTGACATTTGCTGGGGTAATTTAGTAATGCTACCACTGACACCAACAATGGGGCTTATTTTACTCCCACACTCTCTTCAGTGTACCCCAAGGACAATCTGTTCAGTGTACCCCAAGGACAATCTGTTCAGTGTACCCCAAGGACAATCTCTTCAGTGTACCCCAAGGACAAGCTGTTCAGTGTACCCCAAGGACAATCTCTTCAGTGTACCCCAAGGACAATCTCTTCAGTGTACCCCAAGGACAATCTCTTCAGTGTACTCCAAGGACAATCTGTTCAGTGTACTCCAAGGACAATCTCTTCAGTGTACCCCAAGGACAATCTGTTCAGTATACCCCAAGGACAATCTGTTCAGTGTACTCCAAGGACAATCTCTTCAGTGTACTCCAAGGACAATCTGTTCAGTGTACTCCAAGGACAATCTCTTCAGTGTACCCCAAGGACAATCTCTTCAGTGTACCTCAAGGACAATCTCTTCAGTATACCCCAAGGACAATCTCTTCAGTGTACCTCAAGGACAATCTATTCAGTGTACCCCAAGGACAATCTGTTCAGTGTACCCCAAGGACAATCTCTTCAGTGTACCCCAGAGACAATCTCTTCAGTGTACCCCAAGGACAATCTCTTCAGTGTGCCCCAAGGACAATCTCTTCAGTGTACCCCAAGGACAATCTCTTCAGTGTACCCCAAGGACAATCTCTTCAGTGTACCCCAAGGTCCTATTCCGCCTCTACCATAGCAATACACCAGAAGGGAAGGTGGCACCATACACACCATACCATGTGAAGCAACACGCAGTTTACTGACTATGGCCACTTTTTCAGTCATGCCCACAAGCATGTATAGGAAGCGTGCTATGCCAGCCAAATGTTTTCTTGCTAATACCTTACAAAGCAGTGGGCAGCAGCATGCATAGGGCACCACTTTTCTCTTTTCAGTTCCTTCAAGGCGTTGCTCTTCATCCCATCAATGTTAGGGATGCTTTAGACAACTGCCCTCGGCACTCACCTAACAATATTCAAGAGGGACCGTCTTCTCATTGCACTGTGAATGGTTTCTACATAACATTGCTTTGTTCATTTCTGACTAAGCCTTTCCATGTATTCTCCAAGCACCAGCATAGCACCCCCCAAAAGATGTCTGGAGCCCCCCCCCACCATGCACAAGGCTCTATGCTGCAGGAACCAACTTACATCTCCTGATCAGGAAATTCCACAACAACCTGCCAAGCCCTTTCCATTGTCAGCAATGTTTACCTGTAAAGTGAGCCCCTCCCCCCTTCACCAATCAAACATTTATCCCAAAGGACTCCTATATTCTGTTCACTACACACCCTGAGAGAAACGTGTGACCCCCCAGAGAGAAATGTGTGACCCCCCTAGAGAGAAACGTGTGACCCCCCCAGAGAGAAACATGTAGACCCCCCAGAGAGAAACGTGTGACCCCCCCAGAGAGAAACGTGTGACCCCCCCCAGAGAGAAACATGTGACCCCCCAGAGAGAAACATGTGACCCCCACAGAGAAACGTGTGACCCCCCAGAGAGAAACGTGTGACCCCCCAGAGAGAAACGTGTGACCCCCCAGAGAGAAACGTGTGACCCCTATAGAGAAACGTGTGACCCCCCCCAGAGAGAAACGTGTGACCCCCCCAGAGAGAAACGTGTGACCCCCCAGAGAGAAACGTGTGACCCCCCCAGAGAGAAACGTGTGACCCCCAGAGAGAAACATGTGACCCCCCCAGAGAGAAATGTGTGACCCCCCCGAGAGAAACATGTGACCCCCCCAGAGAGAAATGTGTGACCCCCCAGAGAGAAACGTGTGACCCCCCCAGAGAGAAATGTGTGACCCCCAATAGAGAAACGTGTGACCCCCCAGAGAGAAACGAGTGACCCCCCCAGAGAGAAACGTGTGACCCCCCCAGAGAGAAACGTGTGACCCCCCCAGAGAGAAATGTGTGACCCCCCAGAGAGAAACGTGTGACCCCCCCCAGAGAGAAACGTGTGACCCCCCAGAGAGAAACATGTGACCCCCAATAGAGAAACGTGTGACCCCCCCAGAGAGAAATGTGTGACCCCCCAGAGAGAAACATGTGACCCCCAATAGAGAAACGTGTGACCCCCCCAGAGAGAAATGTGTGACCCCGAGAGCTTCACTACCACAAATCTTCATCTACAGAGATACTTCTAGAGATAAAGAGACTGAAAACCACAAACATTCTTCAGGTAATACTGATCTCTGAGCACAAATACAGTTATATATACATATACCAGAGCGCTGTACAGAGACCACTGAGCCAGAGGAGCTTACACTCTAATGTCCCCTCCCCCCACAGTCACATCAATCTCTGTACCAGAGGAGCTTACACTCTAATGTCCCCCCCCAAATCACATCAATCTCTGCACCAGAGGAGCTTCCACTCTGCACCAGAGAGGTTGTGCTGCAGGTGCTCTCCCTCTCCAGGCACTAGGGGGCCAGGCCTGCTCGCCTGGCCCCAGAAACATGGCCTCTTCTGGGCTAGGCTCAGACCATGCTCCCCCTGAGGGACCCAGCTTGCCTTCCCATACTTTACCAGCACCTGAAGACCTTGGCTGTGGCCCTAAAAGTGGGGAATCCCTCCCTGTCTTTAGAGAGCGGGTTGCTGATTATCTGGTGAGAATCGCAAAGGAGGAGGAAAAGTTGGTGAGTCTGAAAACTGACTACAAGAAAAAGAAAGTTCTCCATGACAAGTCATGGAGCAGCAAGAGGCAGAGCATGAAGCCGGAGATGAAGGGTTTGGAGGTCGCCATTAAGAAGCAGCAGAATCTGGTAAAGACGCTGAAGGAGAAGAGCGGAGCTTTCAGAGAAAAGTTCCGGAATGAGGAAAGGTTCAGGAAGATGAAGGGAGACTCCGGTAAGGATCCAGCATCGGCGGTGGCAGTACGGGTGGAGAGTGAGGAGGGGGTCCTGGATGCTGCCCCTGCTATCCCATCCACCTCAGGATCTGCTTCCCTGGAGGAAATGTCAACCTCTGCTTCCCTCCCTCCACAGCAAGCTGGAGGAACAGCACAGGAGGTAGAGGAATATGGTGGAGGGCTGCTAAAGTACATTGAGGAATTGGAGTCTTCCCTAATTGGAAGAACTTTCCGTTTTTCTGAGGCCTCTGAGGATGAAGATGACGGTGAGGACTCTGTACCTGGTCCTGTAAAGGAGAAAAAAAACAGAAAAGCCGCGCTTTATTAAAAGTGCCATTTTGGACTCCAGTGTGGACAGCCATGTGCACTGCAGTGTTTTGGAGGGAAATCCTCCTGTGTGTGCACAGACCTCTGCAGGGAAGATGGCTGCTGTGCCTGCAGGACTGCACTCTGCTGGGACTGAGGACTCTGATACCAGGAACCCTGTGACTGTGGACTCTGCTGGGGGGAAGGTAAAGGGGGGATCTGACACACTTGCTGGACAATCCCTGCTGATGGCTGCAAATGCAGCAGAAAATGGTGGGAGGGAAATTGTCAGCAGCACTCTGAAAGGTGATGCTGAAACCCAGGGGAGAGTGACCAGGAGTGGAAGGCTTTTGCCTAAGAGGAGTATGTTGGGGGAGGGGGAGACAGGAGCATCTGGTGTGAGTGGGTCTGCTGGGAGCAGTAGTGCCACGAGTGAAAGGAAACATATGGATGATAAGAGTGCTTGCAATGCTGGAAAGGGGAATGCCTGTGTGTTGGTGGATGGAGGGACTGCTGCTGCCTCTGATGGTGGTCTGCAGAGCGGGGGCTCTGAGGTTCCTGCAACCAATGGGCGGGGTGCAGCTTTAAGGTCCACTACATCTAATGCTGCAAATAAGACCTATGCTGGGGCTCTGGCTGGGAGGAGGGGGTCACATCATGTTGTCAGCTCTGGGGGGAGGTCTGCTGCAGGTCTGCCATCTGCACCCCTGTCCTTCAGGAGGAGGAATTTGGTGCAGCTCAGATGGGAAGGTGGGGGTGCTCCCCCGGTCAGGATGTCGGTGGTGGACAGGATTTTGGAGATGGGGTTTAGGGCGGATGACATCTTCGCCTTGATCAGCCCTGTAGGATCCTATGAATATGATCTGTCCTTTGTGCGCCCCGAGTCTCTGGATATATTCTGGGAGAAGTATGAACACATGTATAAGGGTCTGCCGGAATGGAGGGGACTCGTCCCAAAGGTTGTCTCACGCCAACCTCTAGTGAAGACGGTCACCATTCTAGTACGGAATGAGTCCATTCCTTCGGCTGACTTGGCTGTCTGGCTGAGGAGATTTGGGGAGCTACTTGCACCCCTGAGGAAGATTGTGGATGAGAGAGGGATATGGACTGGTGGGTGGTCGGTGCAGATGAGGTTGTATGTGTGTGGGAATGTGGACCAGCATCTGCCCTCCTCAGCCTTCATTGGGAAGGACAGGATTGTGGTGTTCTACCCTGGGCAGCCCAAGCTCTGCAATAAGTGCGGTTCTCGGGGTCACTTCGCCTCCTCATGCCCAGAGATGAAGTGCTCTCTATGTCAGGATCTGGGGCACCTGGCTAAGGATTGTAATATCATCAGGTGCAATCTGTGTGATAAGGTTGGCCATTCGTACAACCGGTGCCCTGAGGCCATGCACAACCAGTCAGCTTTGGTGGAAGAGTTTTTTCGTCTGGACATGGAGGAGGCAGAGGAGAGGGAGGCTGTTCCAGGGGTCCCCAATGTCTCTGTCCCTGTGGTCTCAGTGTCTGATGGTCCCTCTAATGTGTCATCTCCGTGTGTTGTGCCCCCTGAGTCAGTGTCCGTGGATGTTGTGTCTGATCCTCCTGTGTCAGTTTCCCCAGAGGTAGTGGGGGCTGTGGAGGGAACTGGACCAATGTGTATGGTTGCACCGACCCCCCCTCCCCGGCGTCAGAGGGTCAGAGCGCGTGAGGCGCTGGGGGGTGGAGTGAATGATGGTGGGGGTGTTGGGGTGAAGGTTGGGGGGACTGCTGTGGTGAGTGGAGAGAGTGGGGTGGATGATGTTGTTGGTGATGGTGGAAGGGAAGGGGAGGGGGCTTTGCGGGCCGGTTTATCAAATGATGATATGGAGTGGTTGGAGGCAAAAAGGAAGTCTGGGAAGAAGAAGCGGAAGAAGGATGTGCCTGTACCTGACCCTGGGAGGGTGGAGGTGTCAAACACATTTGAAGTGTTATCTGAGGTGGAGGATGAGGGATCTTCAGGGGATGAGTCTCTGGTTTCCATGGAGGAGGAAACACAGAGGACTATGAAGCGTGTAGGGTCTCCAAGTAGGGAGGGGGGTAAGCAGGCTAAGAAACGGGTACCTCGATCATCCTGATGGCGGTTCCCACTCCTTTGAAGGTGGCGACCATTAATGTCTCCAGCATAAAATCAGTAAGCGCTCGTAACATGGCCTTATTTTTGCTCAGCAGGTTTGATGCTGACATTTTCTTTTTGCAGGAGACCAGGTTGTCCAGTTTGGGGGATGTTCATATGGCGAAGAAGGAGTGGAGGCGCGGCCCCTCCTTCTGGTCTCTTGCGGCCGAGCCTTACACTGGAGTTGCGGTACTTTTTTCCGGCATGGTAACCTGTCGGCGGATTATTGAGGTAGAAATGGGGAGATGCATGGTCTTAGACGTCTCCATGGGGGGGCAGGACCTGCGCCTGATTAACATCTATGGGCCCCAGACAAAATGGGACAGGAAATGCCTCTTCATGAAGATCAAGCCTTTCCTTTTTACAGCCCAGCAAGTTGTCTTCGGTGGTGACTTTAACACCGTCACTAGGACTAAGGACAGGAGAGGGACCGGAGTCAGGCTGGACTGTGACGGGTTTTTTTTAAACAAAATAGCTAGAGAGGCAGGTCTGGTTGATGTGCACATTCATTGCTGCCCAGACGACACGGGATTCACTTTTCAGAGAGGTTCCAGTCAGAGTAGAATAGATAGGTTTTTTTTAAAGGGGAACTCCGCCTTCTCGGCACCAGTGTGTCAGGCGGTGGAGTTTTCCGATCACTGTATTCTGTCTGTGACTCTGAGTGGCCCCGATACACCACCTAAGGGGAGGGGTACCTGGAAGCTGAATTCGGCACTCCTGGACGATGAGAAGGTGAGTCAATCCTTTGAGGATTTTTTTCAGGCACAGGTATCAATCATGGACGTTTGCAGCAGCAAGTCTGAGTGGTGGGAGCTTACAAAACGAAAGATCGTTGGGTTTTTCAAGGCCATAGGAAGGAATAAACAGCTTGATAAGTATGTCACCTACCAGCGTCTGCGGAGGAAGCTCGATCGGCTTGTCTCGAATAATGGAGATCCAGAAGCGATCTCTGAGGTCAAACTCTTGCTCAGGCAGTGTCAATATGACAGGCATGCCTCTTTGGTTCTGGAAAGGGATTATGGGAAATATCACTCGCCCGACCCTTACCAGAACTGCAAACAAGGTAGAGCAGTTAAGTCAGTTGTAGGCCTGGTTGACAGTACGGGTTCCCTGACAAAGTCCAAGTCGGGGATCCTGGAAACCTCCAGGTCATATTATGCTGACCTCCTGGGTAGGAGGGACCTCGATCAGGCGAGCATGTTGGGTTTTCTGGACTCTGCTCCAGGACTGGGAAATGGCAGTTCTCTTGTGAATTTGACAGAGGACATCACGGCAGATGAGGTGGTGAAAGCTATTGATCAGCTTGCCATGAAGAAGTCGCCTGGGCCAGATGGATTGACAGCCGAGTTTTATAAGCACTTTAAGGTTACTCTGGCCCCATATTTGGTGGAGGTGTTTAATGGCTGTCTGAGAGAGGGTTCGTTCTCTCCCTCCATGCGACAATCTGCAGTGATTCTTCTGTCAAAGGGTAAGGATTCTTTGAGAATTGAGAATTGGCGGCCCATTAGCCTTCTCATTGTTGATAGGAAGATACTGGCAAAGATCATTTTCTGGCGTTTATCGTCTGTTGCGGGCAATTTACTTTCTCGCCATCAGCACTGTTCGGTTCAGGGAAGAAGCACTTTTTCAGCGGTGTTAGCTGTTCGGGAGGCCCTGGAGCGGTGCAGGGCTGCAGGCTGGGGAAAGTTCCTGCTGGTATTGGATCAGGCCAAAGCTTTTTATTGAATTAATCAAGAGTACCTATGGCTGCTTCTTGGCAAGTATGGCCTGGAGGGGGGCTTTATTGATTGGCTAAAGACTTTATACAGAGGAGCTGAAAGCTTCATGCTTGTGAATGGTTGGATTGGACGACCCTTTGAGGTTGGCTCAGGTGTGCATCAGGGGAGTCCTTTGAGTCCTCTGCTATATGCGTTTGCAATCGATCCCTTCATTCGGAGGTTAGAGAGCGGACCGTTGTGTGGAGTTCCTTTGGGCATTCCTGTGGAGCCTTCTCTGAGGGTCTTGGCCTATGCTGATGAGGTGTCTGTTTTCATCTCTGGGATGCAAGAGGCAGAGGAGGTGGTCTCGGTGATGGAACAGTATGCTGAGGCATCTGGCTCAAAGATCAATCAGGATAAGACAGAGGTTTTCTGGATGGGAGACGAAGGTGAAGGCTTTACCCTTCTGCACACCTTCCCAGAGCCCCAGCAGGAAATTAAAGTTTTAGGCATCAGATTTGGTCCCGGTGATTACGGCCTTGCAAATTGGGTAAGCAGGCTACAAGATGCCGATGCCAAGGTTGCCAGCTGGAAGGATTGGAAACTCTCTTACAGGGAAAGCCTGATTAAAACTTACCTGATCCCAGTATTTCTGTATGTCAGCTTTGTCTGTGTTTTGCCAGTGCCTCTCTATGCAAGGATCTACAGGTGTTTCTTCCAGCTGTTATGGGGGCACAAACTGAACCTCATTAAGAGGTCTGTAACCTACCTTCCCAGGTAGATGGGTGGCCTAGGTATGGTGACCCCGGTGGTTTTATTTTCTCTGATGTTTTTGAAACATAATTGTGGTAGAATGCTGGCAGAGGGCTGGCAGAGGAACCGCCTGGGTGGGTTGGTATTTTTCAGTCCTTGTTTAGGCCTTTTCTGTGGAGCTGGGAGAATGGTGGGCCAGTGAAAAGCCTGAGGGTCCAACATGGTAAGCTCCCGGCTTATGTTGCCCCATGCCTGAAAATGCTTTGGCAATGGTGAGTGACGGTGGAGGAAATTAAGTCTCTTCCTAGGAAGGCCCTGGAGAGGAGGGTTGTTGAATCTGCTTTTAGCAAGCCATTGGCCTTGAGGGATTGCCCAGGCCCGGTTATGAGGGAGGGTCTGCGTTTGATGAATCTGGAGAGAATCCCTTTAAAGTTTCAGGATTTGGCCTGGCTCTCGTTCCATGGCCTATATGAAGGGCAACCTGAAGCATCACTCTGTGGAGAACCATGGTTGTTCAAGAGTGGAGTGTGGTGGGTTGGAGGATACAATGGACCATTTCTTGTTTCAGTGCTCCTTCAACATAGAAATCTTCAAGCAGGTGGGTGGGGCTCTGGGAATCCCTCTCCTTTCCCGCTTGAGTTACGCAGAGTGGTCTTATGATGCCTTTCAAACTCACCAGGACTTTGAGACACTTTTTCTAGTTAGCCTAGTAGTCCGTTACACGTGGAATGCGCTGTGTCAGGTTTCCATTCACAAAAAAGTCCTTCCTGTTGAGGTGGTGGTGCACAACATTCTGGGTGAGGTTGAGAGGATTTGGGGTCTTGAGAAGGACAGGTGGTGGCCGGGAGCCTGGACAAAGGTCCCTGTAGCTGCTGTCCGTCAGTCTCTGGGGGCGTGGCTTCTCTTTCTGTCCTCTCACATCCCCTAGATTTTTGTAAGATCAGATTTATTAAAAAAGGCTGCATGCATGGGATAAATGTTTCATTGTTTCTTAGCCTGGGGGGGTTAGGTGACGGTCGGGTTTGTTAAGGTGCAACATAAAGATAATAATAATAATATTACAGTTTGGTTCTGTTTTGTTTGTTTTCTCCGGCAAAAAGGCAATTTGTTTTTTTTTCTGAAGTATGCTGTTTTTGTTTAATTATATATAAATACAGTTGTGTTCAAAATACTAGCAGTCAGACATCACTAACCGGATCAATCACTGTTTTTGGTGGAAATGATATCTCTACATGGCAGATAATTTCCTAGCAGGTGTAGTAGAGTAATAGAAATCCAACAGACCCAACAGTCATGACATGCATGCTGCTGATTCTGTGTCATTGAATCACTCATTGAAAGGGGCGTGTTCAAAATAATAGCCGTGTGGAGTTCTATTAGTGAGGTCATTCATTCTTTGATAAACAGGTGGCAATTATTGCCCTTATTTAAGGAAGGAAGGCAGCAAATGTTGGACATGCTGGTTACAGTGCATTTCTCTCTGAAATTCTGAGGAAAATGGGTCGTTCCAGACATTGTTCAGAAGAACAGCGTACCTTGATTAAAAAGTTGATTGGAGAGGGGAAAACATATAAAGAAGTGCAGAAAATGATCGGCTGCTCAGCTAAAATGATGGCAAATGCTTTAAAATGGCAACCAAAACCTGAAAGACGTGGAAGAAAGCAAAAAACTACCATTGGAATGGATAGAAGAATAGCCAAAATGGCGCGGACTCAGCCAACAATCAGCTCCAGGAAGATGAAAGAAGGTGTGACGTTCCCTGTGAGGACTCAGCCAACAATCAGCTCCAGGAAGATGAAAGAAGGTGTGACGTTCCCTGTGAGGACTGTTACAATCAGAAGACGCCTATGTGAAGCCAAGCTATCTGCAAGAAGTCCCCGCAAAGTCCCACTGTTGGGAAAAAGACGTGTGCTGAAGAGGTTACAATCTGCCAAAGAGCACATTGACTGGCCTAAAGAGAAATGGCCCAACATTTTGTGGACTGATGAAAGTAAGATTGTTCTTTTTGGGTCTAGTGGGCGGAGACAGTTTGTCAGACGACCCCCAAACACTGAATTCAAGCCACAGTACACTGTGAAGACCGTGAAGCATGGTGGTGCAAGCATCATGATATGGGGATGTTTCTCATACTACGGTGTTGGGCCTATTTATCACATACCAGGGATCATGGATCAGTTTGAATCCATCAGAATACTTGAAGAGGTCATGCTGTTTTATGCTGAAGAGGAAATGCCCTTGAAATGGGTGTTCCAACAAGACAACGACCCCAAACACAACAGGAAACGTGCAACATTTTGGTTCCAGACCAACAAGATGGACGTTATGGAGTGGCCAGCCCAATCCCCGGATCTTCATCCAATAGAAAACTTGTGGGGTGACATCAAAAATGCCGTTTCTGAGGCAAACCAAGAAATAGAGAAGAACTGTGGAATGTGGTCCAATCATCCTGGGCTGGAATACCTGATCACAGGGGCCAGAAGTTGGGTGACTCCATGCAACACAGATGTACAGCAGTTCTCAGAAACAGTGCGACTACAACCAAATATTCATGAAGTCATTCAAAGGAAAGCAAAATCTTCAAACATTTCTCAGTTTATATAGTGAATGTTTGAGTTTGTAAAGAAGAATACAAACACTGCCATTTTTTTGAACCGTCTAATATTCACTTTTCTTCCATTTTTTTAGAGGAACAACACAAATTTGATGTATTTTTCTTCATGTTTTGATTTGGAATAGAATGTGTCGTGTTCCCAATGCATTTGTGTGGATGGAAATAAAAGCTATTAGAAGGATTTTCAGCTTTATTCACTTTTTTCAACACACTGCTATTATTTTGAACACAACTGTATATACACACAAACAATATAGAAACATATTTGCACAAAGTTGTCACTTTAGTGAGATATTTCTCACACATGCCATGGGTATATGTGGAATTACACTCCAAAATACATTTTGCTACTTCTCCCGAGTATGGGAATATCACATGTGTAAGACCTTTTGGGAGCCTAGCTAGGTATGAGGGTCAAAAACTAATGACCACCTTCTGGCTTTCAAAGGCATAAATTTCTCATTTCACTTCCTCACTACCTATCACATGGCGCTGTTTACATCCAGCAAAACCGTAAGTGAATAAATGCTCATCACTTCTGGTTTCTTACATCATGGAGAAGATCGGAGTCATACTGATACATCGCCAGTCCTTGTTGGGCACCTATGCAATGTTCTTTTTTTCATACAGTATGTGGGCTGAACAATAACAAAAAAAAAAATAACCTAACAGATTCCTCCATTCACATTGATCGATGAAGAAATCTTTGTCAGAAAAAGGATGATATGCCCACCATTAGAATCTACCACCCTGCATCCACCCACTTCTAGTGATGGGCATACATGCAATGTTCTTTTTTTCATTTCATTCATCAATCGATGTGGATGGAGAAATCTTTCCCAGAAAAAAGTAAAAATAAATAGGTCCAAGCATAGGCATGGTCCACCCACTGACTACCCCAGGTCCCTCATGCTTGGGCATACGGTACACATTTTCTTTTTTAACTGCGGATACGAAATCTCCTCCTGCAGCACTGAAGGCATTGACCTCTGTATTCTGAGAGCAGCACCCTACTGCTGTCAGAATACACACAATAAGAAGGTTTTCTCCCCCTTTCTATGTTGGGTGGTAAAGAGCTGTTGGGGGATGCCCCTACTATTAGGCTGAACTGCACCACAGCAGCCAATTCCAAGATTTAATAAGTGTCTAAAAAGTGGCATCCTTGTATAGAAATGTCCTCATACAAATAGTACCCCTTCCAGGAATAAGGGGGACACCAAGCCACATACTATCGTGAAATTGCTCCCCATGTAGTCTGGGAATTAGGGGGGCTCCACTTCACTGCTTTTCCCCTCATAAACTCTAACATTGTATGTATAGCCTACCGCCCTCTCACTGAGCTGATACATTTTGACCCCAGATCTGACACACTTACTGAGGAGATATTGCTTGAATACAAGGTGACCAGAAGAATTCATGAAAGACTCATCTAAGCAGATGTTTTGTGGGGGCGTATACACATCTGCACATTTTTGGGACCAGTAGTTTACAAGAAGCCAACTTTTGTGGGCTGATCATAGTCAGGGTCACCCCGAGGACGGCAGAGTATTGTCATTAACCACTTCCAGACCGGACACTTCCTGACCAGGGCGATTTTCAGCTTTCAGCACTATCACACTTTGAATGACAATTGCGCGGTCATGCAACACTGTACCCAAATGAATTTTTTACCATTTTTTGAGACAGATAAAGCTTTATTTTTGTGGTATTTATTCACCACTGAGATTTTTATTTTTTTGCTATGTAAATGAAAATGTCCAAAACTTTTTATTAAATTTTGCAAATAAATAATATTTCATCATAAATCCTGGCCAAAATTTATTCCATTATCTTTTTAGTAAAAAAAAAAAAATCCAAATTAGTTTATAACCAAAAATTATAATTTTTAAAACTTTTTTTCATTTTAATTTTTTTTTTATATTATTATATTTATTTTTATTTTTTTTACATACTGTCACTCTAGCAGTACAGTGTCACCATGGTGACACTGTACTACATGTGAGGGGTGATGAAGATTTTTTTTTTTCTACACTGATTGCTTTTACACCCATATAGGATGTAAAAGCAATCATTTCTTTTTCTCTCTGTCTGCATTCTTGCAGTCATTGAAAAGAACTGAGTGAGCTGTTATTGGTCACAGCTTGTCACATGGTACAAGGCTGTTGTGAATAGCCCTGTACCATGTGACCTCTGTGATCATTCACAGATTTCACACGTAGTAGGCAATGATGTCACAAGTGACATCTTTCTTACTACTTTGCATGTGATCACTGATTGGCCAATCAGTGATCACATGATCGTAACCTCGTACAGAGGTACCATCCGATGATCGGTGTTTCACAGCGGGCACCGGATCGTGATGATGCACGCTCCCAGGGAGCGCGCACAAGCAGGAGGTGGGGAGGCTGTTTATAAACGGCCACCCAACCCTGCAGTGCCACCATCCGGCCGTTTATATAGAACGGCCGGTCTGGAAGTGGTTACAATGTATAAAAAGCATTATATTCTCATATCTATGCCTGGCCATTGCAATAGAGAACTCGAGCATATGATGAGTCGGGTCTGTGGACCAATATGATCGCAATTCTTGCTCTTTTATAATGCCCATGTTGAGGGTTAGGCCTCAAAATGTTAAACTCAGAAACCATAATACGTTTCCAATTGGATGGTCTGACAAGGTATGAATTCAGGTTGGTGGCAATGTACTGATCAGCATAAAGATTCCTTTAGTCCGCAATGAAATTATACAGATCTTCTGTGAAAAACAGCTATGAATAATTCAAGGGGAGTAGGGAAATTTACTGTTTCCCCCTGAATTCCAGGTTGGTCAGCGCATGGGGGACGTGTGGGTGCTGCAGAATTTGAGGACTGCCAATCAGGATCTGCAAACACACAATCCGGAAGGACACTATGGACTCTACAGGCCTGTGTGCAAATTCTTGGTGGCTGCGGGATGCTACTAGTGCTAGTCGCCTCACCAACTTGGACTGCTCTTCTGGGACTCACCACATCCTCATGAGATGCTGCAGTGCTGGTGTGTAAAAGGCCAAGATATACTAGGCTGCCGGTGCCCACCAGCTCAGAAAAAGGTAGTGCAATAGTTGTTCTGGCACTCTGCTGCATATGAGAATAATCATGCATTTGTAGCAGCTCAGCAACCTAGGCATGGAGTCAGGTACACCTGACCTTAGCAGGAACCTCTTCTCCATCATCTGAGCTATCTTTCAGGATGCCACTGCTTTCTACAGGTTTGTATTCTGATCCTGATTCTGACAGTGAGAACCCCCCTTCATTCTCCTCTGACATACTCGGAATCCTGTAGGCCTCTTCACTAGTGTACTTTTCTTTGGACATTTTGGCCACTAAAGTTATAGGTATGTAGTGCGACTCGCAGGAAAAAGAGCACCTGTCTGTCAGGGACTACTTGAACCACTACAAATAAAATTTACCTGCAAGTGCTAGCAGAGATCAGCCTGATTCTGTTAATGCTGCGGTTTTGTGTGCAATGTATCAGAGGGGACAGTGATCTACTGACACTGCACTTGGGGGGGCTGAATGCAAGTACTGGAGGGTATCAAGGCTGATCCTGCAAACACTCCATTTTTGGGGACACTATACTATTGTGGATGCTAGTATAGGTCTGATCAAAGATACTGATCCCTTCAGACACTATACTAGCAATGGCAGTTATAGTGTGTCTGTGATAGTGGGTCAGGCAATCAGAGAGATAGCTGTGGATGGTGGTAATGTGGTGGACAATCTGATGCTATCTGGGAGGGACACTGATGCTATCTGACATCACCTGTGACACTAATACAGTAAAACAAAATCTGTAAACTGTACTAATGACACCGGTGACAGGGCAGTGAAAGGGTTAACTGGAGGGTGATCAAGTGGTTAAATGTGCTTGCCTAGGTGTTAGTAAGTGTAGGTGTGCTGTTTGTACTCACATAGGTCTGCTCTCTGGGGGGCTCCAGGAGAGAAGATCCGTGCAGTTCCCGTGTCTGTGTTTACATATATGGGGACACGGGCTGATCTGTGATTCGGTACAGGTGATCAACAGGTCTAGGCCAAAAATCATTGGCCCTTACATGATAATCATCTTATGCTGTACCGAATGACAGCACAGTGAGGGGCTCGTACATGTACATGTATGTAATCTAGAGCAGCAGGGCTGCCCTAACGCAGTATAAGTGTGGTGGGCGATCTTGAACTGGATAAAGTGCGTTTGTTTGCCGACGATCTTTTGCTAGTTTTTGTCCAACCCAACACCTCCCTGCCAGTCCTATTCTCTGTACTCCATACATTTCCCTTCCAATGCAGCGGTCATCTCTTTACAACAGAATTATAGTTTCCTTGGCCCACCTCCTACCTGGATAATTTGGGCATTCATCTCCCTCGCTCGTACAACACACTCCATGAGGCCAACTACATCCCCACTTTCAAATACCTGAAAGTCCTACTATTGTCCTGGACTCATCTTCACCTCTCCTGGATAGAGAGAATCAGCGATGAAAAATTGACAATTTTACCAAAACTCCTTTACTCATGTAGCCCTACCCGCTAAAGTTTTGGGTCCCTCTATAGTCCTGCACAGCCAGGCAACACACATTTTCACATAGACTTGCATGCAGGAGTCAGTTTTTGTGATTTTATTAGGGGATTGTAACTTGGATAGGGTAAGGGGTGTACAGGATGCCCAATGGAACTGCAGAACTGAGGACAACTTCCTGAACAATGTACAAGTCTTTACACAAAAAAAATCCTTTTCTTGTTAAGCTATCCAGCATCTTGTACCACCCTAGACTTCAGATTAATTCTCCTCCCATCCAGCTATGTGAGAGAAATCCCTGAGCTGGGGATCCAGTGCCTGCCATGTTAGAGTAAGGCAGTCCTGGATAGTTGCTAATCTGGATTCCCTCTAGAGTGCTCCTTCCCCTATCTGGTCCAGGGGGTGCAGGTTTACTCACTTGGGCCTTCTCCTGTGCTGCTGGTGGGTCGTTGGCTGCTACCAGGCCTTCTAGCTGGGCAGCACCTTCCCTTCCTTACAGGTGGTCCTCTCTCAGCAGGCCGGTAAAGTCCCAAGCTTTCCCTCTTCCAAGGTCCTTCTGCCTGGAGGTGAGCCCATCTGCCATCTGGGCCCCCTCCCAGACTCCTGCTCTCCAGCCTTATATCCTCCTCTTTCACCTGAACTCTGCCACTGGTGAGCAGGCTCGGTTACTCTTAGAGTATGTCCTGGCCCCTTGCCAAGCCTCCTGTTGGGGATTTGCAAGGATCCTCTAAGAGTACAGACCAGCCACTCCTCACCTTCACCCACTGCTTCCAGAACTTTCTCCAAAGTTTTAGGGCAGGAGGAAGTTCCAGAAGGCTGATCTGCAGAGCCTTTCAGCCCTGACTCAAATTTGACCCACCTGGCTATCACACCCAGGATGCTACTCAGCCCTCTAACAATTAGAGCTAGAGCTCCCCTAAGCTGACTAGGAGGGTGCTACACTTATCTCATACTCTACCAATCCCCCTCCCCTCCTATACTCTCAAATCTTTTTAAAATCAGGTCTTGCGATTCAAATGGACAAAAGGGCCACAAATCTCAAGCCATACTATGTTTATACATAAGAAACAAGGTTTGGGCTTGGAGGTTCCAGTTTGTAATAAATATTTCTTGGTGCCCAGATTACCCCACTAACCTCCCTTTACACCACAATACATGGCCCCTTATGGGTTGACTTAGAAGCATTGCTCTGTTCTCAAACTTCTTGTCTTTCACTCCCATGGAGTCCTCCTAAATCCAGACCTACGTCTATCAGCCTCTTGATGGGTCACACGCTCTGCACCGGGGGCTCTAATAAATATTCCAGCAACTTCATATCACCTCACTTGCCTCTCCTTATCCAAATATTTCCTCAGGGTTTAGAGTCTCCTACCAGATTTCACAGAAATTTAGGAAAAATACCAACACCTCACCCACTCAACTTTTTTGTTTCCTACAAATTAAACACTGGTTGACCACCATAATTACTAACAAAGATCTTTCCTTGTTTGAACATATCTGCTACCGCAATCCTCTTTCCTCCAAACTTATCTCAATTATCTATTCCCAACTGAACGACCTTAAAAGTCCTAGAGGCCACATTTATGTCCATAAGTGGGAACATGACCTTAGAGACACTAGAGACAAGGAAGACTGCATACAGATTTGGATCAGGATAGGCTCGTGCCCTAGCAACATGCTTACTCTTGATTCAGGCATTAAATGCATTTCCAGGTGGTCTATGTCCCAACCCATTTAGCACACTGTCACAGATAAAAACCGCACACCCATGGCGACTAGCTAACCGAGGCGTGGTCTATCCGGGAATGAGGGGAACTTACTATGAACATATAAGACTGGCCGTGATACACTTTCACAGCCTGTACTACTTCTGGCCACCACTAGAGGGAGACTTCACTCCAATCTAGCTGGCTGACCACTCACAGGCAGATAAGAATCTTATATACAATCTGGTGCACTCTAAGGGTTGGGGAGCAGTCTACCAATTAGCACATCCTTCTTGGATTCCTCCAGATATCCTACAAGCTAGAACACCGGTGTTAATCACTCTTCCACTGTTCACACACCCCCACAGCAGACAAACCCCACACGGTAGCTTGCCACCACCTAACAGTTTGTCCGCAGACTGGTCTGCTGGGTCACCACACACCCACAGATCTCCATCTGGCAGATCTGCTACTTTACAATCTTCATGCAATCTGTCAACACGCAGTACAATTGCATACATATTGGCAATGAACTTAGACTGAGCACATAGACACTACAATACAACAATCTCTCCAGAGGTATGAGCCCTGTGGTTATCGTTCAGAAATTACATTCATTTTAAAATTGAATTTTAAAAGTGAAAGATAATTTTCAAACGACATTCATCCATTCATTGAATGTTCAAAGAATATTCGTATCACTTTTCTTAAGAATATTCTCGTCCAAAAATCTACACGTGTATGGTCAGCTTTAGACTGAGCACATAGACACTACAATACAACAATCTCTCCGGAGATATGAGCCCGAGCTTAGTACACAGAAGTCACTTGTTCAATTTATGATTTAATATCCTAAAAGCGGGCGGAGCATAAAATATGTACAAAGAAAAAAGAGTTACAGAAAATACAAAAAGACACACAATTGGCTATTCACTATGAGATAAAAAGGAGATAAAAACAGAAATACAACTTTTACCAAGAGTTATCCTGCGACTGGAGCAAGTCAGAGAAAGTCCGCGATTCGCCAGTCTTATGGAACCGGCTCCGTATGAATCACACCGTCCATATCTCAGGGACCTCAATTTATTGAAATATAGATGTGGGTGGGATTTTATCCCTTGGCCAATCAGCCCTGGGGGGTGTTCTTGTACCAGCCCACAGGACATTCTGTGTTCTGAAGTGTCCATAGCTGAGTGGGCCAGGGACAGTTAAAGTGGCCGAGTCAAGGATAGGGTTCCCAACACCAGCGTATCAGTCCGATCATGACAGTACCAATCATTGTTCGCAACTGTCGCAATCAGGTGCCATATATTTGTTTTGTGTGTTTCTCTGGGATTCTACAGAGGCTACAAATACATTTTTACATGGACATGGAGCCTAAAATGTGTCCAATCAGAAAGAAGTATTTCCATCTCTCTGCAACTAATATTTTAGCTTTTATGAGAGAGGAAATAGATTCCTCTGATCTGTGGATATAAATCAAAGCTGGCAGACCTTTCAGAGCCACTCCTGGTCTCCTGCTGGTTGGCTATGGCTAGAGCTCTTCTTTTAGAATTCAAGAAGGTGAGACATCCATGTCCACTCCGATGTGAAAGTTGTATTGGCATCTCGGTGTCACTCCTGGCCTAGAAGCTGCTCTGTCCTTTCACATGCTAATTGAAGAACATATGTCTCTGACTGACTACTGAATCTCTAATAACACGGAATGAAACTAGATCTACAATCACATCCTTCTACAGATCACATCTCAGCTACTGGCAGAACTACCCGACTCCCACATTTATGTTACAATGTTCCTGGCCACTGTACCCTTTTTGCTGAGCCGTATATGACATCCTCCTGACCAATGACCACTGAAATCTAAATGCTGGGCTGTAAAAGACCTGATCTTCCCCATGTACATTGTACCATGAGCTGCATATGACATACTACTTCTGACCACTTCACGCTGTATGAGGGCTGTATATCATATACTCCTGACCACTGCACTCTGTACTGTATATGAAATACTCCTGACCACTACATTCTGTATTCTGAGATGTCAATCATATACTCCTGACCACTGCACTTTATTTGCAGGGCTATATGAAATAGTCTCCTGACCACTGCATGCTGTACTGTATATGAAATACTCCTGACCCCTGCACTCTGTACTGTATATGAAATACTCCTGACCCCTGCACTCTGTACTGTATATGAAATACTCCTGACCACTACATTCTGTACTCTGACATGTCAATCATATACTCCTGCCAAGAATCCCACACCCTCCCTAACATCACTGTGCACCCCCTTTGGAGGCAGAACTGGAAAGCAGTGAGTGCAGGGTCTGGAGGAGAACCAGAGGAGGAGTGGAGTCAGTTACCAGAGTCTGTTGAATGCTGAGATGGGGGAAGGCAGAGATGAGGGGGTGCTGCAGCTGAACTTGGTTCACAATCTGTATATAATAGACTCCTGACCCCTGCACTCTGTACTGTATATAACAGACTCCTGACCCCTGCACTCTGTACTGTATATAACAGACTCCTGACCCCTGCACTCTGTACTGTATATAATAGACTCCTGACCCCATGCACTCTGTACTGTATATAACAGACTCCTGACCCCTGCACTCTGGGCCATTATTCATGATTAACAGTAAACTGATGACCTGTAAAGGCTTTTGAAGTCATCTATGAGTCATTTTTGGATACCAGATTTTCATCATTGCAGCGACACACAATTTTTTTTGTTACTGTTTATTATATTTTTACTTTAACAAGACTGTAGTCATAAAACTAAGGAATTAGTAAAGCTGGAAATCTGATTGGTCAGGAAGCCTCTAACAGCAAGAAGAGTTGATCATCCAAGGGGGGTCTCTAAAACACCCCAACCGAGCCTAAATACTAGTACAATAAGTAACCATATTCATTACTTCTACTATTTTGTTCTTCCTGGGTATTCCCATTTGGGGAAATGTGGGTATAAACCATCTGAAGCAAGAAGATTTTCTCTCTATACCCTTCCCCCCCTCCTCAGATCCCCTCCCCCCTTCTCTTTCCCCCCCAATCCACCCCATCCCTCCCTCCCATTCTTGGCTAACCCTTGGTCCCATTCTAGCCCTGGAATCAGTTATGGTACATTACCTCTCGATTCCTTGCCTGAGGTGTATATCAGGGTGTGCTTCTTCCCCACATGAGAGCTGGGATGTCCAGCAACATTCATCTAGAAGACTTTTCCCACACTCAAGACACAAATATACCTCGAGAGTTTTGCGGGACCCCTGATGTACAGGAAGACAGGACTTCAGTGAGGAACATTTCCTTCACTCAGGACAGGAAAGTGGCTTCTCTCCTGTGTGAGATCTCTGATGTTTGTAAAGACTGGACTTCCATGAAAAACATTTCCCGCACTCAGGACAGGAATATGGCATCTCCCCCGTGTGACATCTCTGATGTGTGTAAAGATTGAACTTTTGTGAAAAACATTTCCCGCACTCAAGACAGAAATAAGGCTTCTCCCCCGTGTGAGATCTTTGATGTGTGTAAAGCATAGACTTCTGTGTAAAACATTTCCCGCACTCAAGACAGGAAAAAGGTTTCTCCCCTGTGTGAGATCTCTGATGTGTATAAAAATGTGACTTGTGTGAAAAACATTTCCCACACATAGGACAGGAAAATGGCTTCTCCCCTGTGTGAGATCTCTGATGTGTATAAAAATGTGACTTATGTGAAAAACATTTCCCGCACTCAGGACAGGAAAATGGCTTCTCCCCTGTGTGCAATCTCTGATGTGCAGAAAGATTGGACTTGTCTGAAAAGCATTTCCCGCACACAGTACAAGAATACGGCTTCTCCCCCGTGTGAGATCTTTTATGCAAATTAAGTTTGGATTTAGAACGGAAATCTTTCCCGCACTCAGGACAGGAGAAGCTCTTCCCTGTTGGAAGGCCGGCCCGGTCCCGCACAGTCTGAGGTTCCTCAGGATACGAGGAATCCGATGGTCCATCTACACTGGGTGGTGCCGGATGGACATTGGAGGGAGCCGGGTTTTCTCCTGGACTATACTGTGTGATGTCCTCATCTTCTACTTTCCAGTCTGGAGACAAAGTGAGACAATCCTCGGAGGTTTTCCTCATCTCCCGGGCATGGACTAAAATACAAAGACAAAGTGGGGGGAGGGGGGAAGAGGAGAAGTCAGGACTATGGAATGTACAACATAGAGTATATAGTGCAGGGGTCAGGAGTATGTAATGTATAATATAAATGTTTACTGTAGACAAGTTGCAGAGATCCCACACCGCTGCCTCCCATCTCCTGAGACTGCACTCAGTGACTTGGGTCTGAGACACTACAGACATATCCCTCCACCCGGCACAGCCAGCAGACCACAGAGCAAGGAACCCTGGGAGAAATGTTCTGTCAGAGATCTTACTAGACGCGGGCATGGGGGTAGAAGACGCAAAGCACATAATCGAGGTCAATCAACATTTTGCTGCCAGCTGAACCCCAGAACCTCCATAAATCCAGTCTAGAGACATAAATTGTGTCTGCAGCACAGAGAAGGAAGATTATCCGAGAGAAATCCAGGAATACAGGACGGGGAACACAGCTCAGGAAAGTGACCAGGGGATTACAGGCTGATATCACCCAGTCCCCGCCCTACTCTGGACCAATCAGTGAGCAGTATGGGTGGAGGAATGGATTTAGTGTTCATGAGCCACCTGTGCTGATCTCTGTAGGAGTGTCCTCCTCTATAAATGTCCCCGTTATTCCATCCTCCTCCATAGACTGCTGATCATCCCTCACATACGCCTCTTCTTCTTCTGCTTTCACCTCAACTTTTACATCTATCAGATCTTCACCCTAAACCAAAACAATAATAGAAGACTTCATCTGTAAAACATGAACTCCAATATTGTGGCATCACATAAAAAAAATCACTTCTGTGAGTCCATATTCTAGATTCTCCATCCCACCAACCTTGTAATAGGGAGGGATGGTGTGATCTTCCTGTGTGGAATCCCGGGAATACAGAGGACGGGGACATCTCTCTGGTGGGTTCCTGGTATTAGCTGGCTCCATCATATCCTTGTGTCCTTCTGAAAACTCCTCCATCACTCCATACTCCTCATCCTCCTCTTTAAATTCTTCCTTAACAACAATATTATAATCCCCGAGGATTCCACTCTGAATATATAATAAAATGACATCAATGGTAACAATGCAGATAATGTACAGATCCTAATGATACTATCAGTGATTGTTCCTCATCTACCTGATGATGGTGAGGGATGGTGTGACCTTCCTGTGTGGAATCCCGGGAATACAGAGGACGGGGACATGTCTCTGGTGGGTTCCCATGACTGGATCCATCTGTAGGAAACACACACACTGACTGAATCCATTGTTTCTATGTGTTTATCAGATGATGGGGATCTAGGTGGATCCTCCGTACTGCTCTCTCCTTTACAATAAAGTCTCCTCTTACCCGGTGATGTGAGGGGCGGCTGATTGTCCATCATGACGTCCTTGTAGAGATCCTTGTGTCCTTCTAAATACTCCCACTCCTCCATGGAGAAATAGACAGTGACACCCTGACACCTTATAGGAACCTGACACACACAATGATACAGTCACCATCCAGACACATCCCTTGTCTGTTAGTGGAGAATGTCCCAGAATTCCCGGCACCGCTCACCTCTCCTGTCAGCAGCTCAGTGATCTCTCTGGTGACTTCTAGAATCTTCTTCTTCTTTCTCTCTTCTATCAGGGAGGGAGGTGGAGGCAATGTGATGTCATATGATCTCCAGACTTCACAGGAGGAAAACTCTACATCTGAACACAAATAGTCACATCAAATGATATTCCCAGAATCCTCCTCACCTCTCCATTCAGGTCTCCATTTTATTAAAGCCCCACTTCAGGCTGAGGTATAATTCCCCCCACAGGACCCCCACACTACGCAGGGTATAAGGAATTCTGACGTCATAACACAACGCAGGATCTACAGTTCTGATTTGCTTATGAGGATGCCAAGGGTCCCCCACATCCTAAGACCATAGAATAAGAAGAAAGGAGATAAATTATTATTATGGCACCAACAGTGTGCTCAGCGCTGTACAAAATGAAGGCAGACATTACAGTTACAATACAATTTGGTAGCAGAGGAAGCAGAGGGCCGGCTTGTTAGAGCTGACAATCTAGGAGATCATTCCTTCATGTCTAATACATTTTTAATTCCATCTGTTCCATGTTACATGTCAGTGATGGTGATGTCACAGTGTCCATGGTAACCCCACGGGGCCATCCAGTCTTGTTGTTTCTACTATGTTAGCCTTCAGTTCCATCCTTTCCCAGATATCTTCATTTATGTCCTTTTCTAGCTCTCCTGTCCCTGATGCCAGTTACCTACAAACCAGTTTTGATGCCAAACTTCCATTTAGGATTTGTCAGTCTTTTAGTTTTAATTGCATTTTAGTCATCTGAATTATTTTAGTTTTAGTCGTATTTTAGTCGACTCAAATAGTTTAGTCAACAAAATGAACACGGCTTGAAACTGCAGCCGAGGGCTGGAAACAGCCCTTTGCTTGCCTTTATCTAGCCCCTGGGGCACTATTCCCCCCATTGACACCAATGATGGGGCATCATTTCTGACTCTTACACCAACAATAGATCACTATCTCCCCCACCAATACCATCACTGGGGCACTATTCCTTCCACTGACATCAACCACAGGTCACTAGTCCCCCAATGACACCAATGATGGGACATCATTTCTGACTCTTACACCAACAATAGATCACTATCTCCCCCCCACCAATACCACCGATGGGGCACTATTCCTTCCACTGACATCAACCACAGGTCACTAGTCCCCCAATGACACCAATGATGGAACAGTTTACTCCCACTGATGCCAGGATGTTTTCTACTATCACTGTCCACAGTCAGACCCCCTGAAGTCTGAAGACAGTAAACTGGCCCTTTGTTTAGAAAGTTTGGAGATCCCGCTATATGATATCATTTTATCGGTCATTCCTAGAGGGACATTAGGAGGAGGAGCTGTGAGGTCAGTGTGATGTCATAGGACTCTCTGACTCTGGATGGAGGGACATCGGGGGGAGGAGGAGCTGTGAGGTCAGTGTGATGTCATAGGATTCTCTGACTCTGGATGGAGGGACATTAGGAGGAGGAGCTGTGAGGTCAGTGTGATGTCATAGGATTCTCTGACTCTGGATGGAGGGACATTGGGAGGAGGAGCTGTGAGGTCAGTGTGATGTCATAGGATTCTCTGACTCTGGATGGAGGGACATTGGGAGGAGGAGCTGTGAGGTCAGTGTGATGTCATAGAATTCTCCATCCCCCGCAACTAATAAAAGTGGTATAATCCATTAGTATAGACTGATGAGGTGAGAAGGTGACACATCTCCACAATGAGGAGAATGTTCCGGCCCCGGAAGTGGGGGAATGTTCTGCCCCTGAAGGGGTTAATCTGGGTTCCCACACTATATATGTGTGTATCATCATCTGCTGGAGATAAAAGATGTCACAGTGACTATGGAGGAAGAGGACGGACATGACTATGGAGGAAAAGGACGGACGTGACTGGAGGAAGAGGACGGACCTGACTGTGGAGGAAGAGGACGGACCTGACTGTGGAGGAAGAGGACGGACCTGACTGTGGAGGAAGAGGACGGACGTGACTATGGAGGAAGAGGACGGACGTGACTATGGAGGAAGAGGACGGACGTGACTATGGAGGAAGAGGACGGACGTGACTATGGAGGAAGGACATGAAGGGGATTTACTGGGTATAAATAGGAAATCTAGATTGTAAGCTCCTAGGATCAGGCCCTCTTAACCCTCTTGTATTGATCTGTATTGTCTCCCATTATATTGTAAAGCGCTGAGAAAACTGTTGGCACCATAAATCCTGTATAATAATAACATCTTATTACCTCCTCTGCTGCCACTTCCACCAACGTCTCCTCTCTGCTTCCTCCTGCCTCACTTCTCACCCGTTACCTCCTGTCTGTCCCTGACATCACTTCCTGTCTGTCCCTGACATCACTTCCTGTCTGTACCTGACATCACTTCCTGCTTGTCTTCCATAGAGACTTCCTGTCTGGGTAGAAGTGAGATTCCCACCTTGTGGAGCTCAGAGGAACTGCAGCCCCGAGAAGCGTCTGGTAGTGTGACCCCGGCCTTGTGCTGGGTGTGTATGGACTGTAGATCCTTATAGAGGGGTCACCTCCACTCCCACCAAGGGGGACAGAAATATATGACTGCCTAGTCCAGCCTTCCTCAGCCAGGGTTCCTCCAAAGGTTTCTCGGGGCTCCTTCAGCAATGAACAATTCCTGTGTGAATCTGTCAGATTACAAGTCCCCATTATCTGGGTAAGGGGGTGTCAATCATCGCACGTCGCTGACATTTATAAATCTAGAGCAGAGTATGAAATGTTCTGCAGATGACATTTCCCTCCCGGATTCCTTCCCCCAGACCCCACAGTACATAGCGCCCCCTCCTGTATTGTGGGGGGACTCTGGAAATGAAGTTTTATCGGCAGCTCAATGTGTGTCATTATCGGTCACTCTGCTGTCACCCCATCCGGTGTTCTCCCAGGTTTGTGTTAGTAGAAGAACATCATGTGACCGTGTATTCCTGGAACTCTTCACACTCAGCCGATGCGGGGCCGCTGCGTTTTTCAAAGTCCTGCTTGTTGCATCTTTAGTGCAGGTTTGGGGTGGTAAGAAAACGCTCCAAGAACGCCCCTCCCCATTGAAATCAATGGAAACCGCCGCAGAACAAACCAACAATGCCCCCACGGTGAGGGTTTGGTGCGGATTTTGAGTCACATGATCTTTAAGAAGTGCAATGCAAACACGGTAAAAACATGGCAGAAATGCAGCAAAAAGTCATACGTGTCCCGCGGATCAGTGTGGGAGGAGCCTTCATGTCACTTTTGTTGCAGCACATTCTACAGTGAGAATGGAAACAATTCATAACCCCTCCCCCACCGCAACAAAACGCATCCCAGACTCCTACACACTGCAAAACCAGCTCTGGCAGTGAGAGGGTTAATGTGGGCTAGATGGGATCACTCTGCTGGGGTGACATTAGAGCTCCCCCTAGCTGCAGCCTGGTAATAACATTGCTGGGAGGTCTATTCATTTCTCTGCTCCATACTTCCCGTCTTTATATCTGAATTCCATCTTTATATGAGCAGAAAATGAATGGAATAGTAAATCTAATCATAATCCCGCCCCACAGAGTACTGATCACCAAGTCCCTCCCCACAGAGTACTGCTCACCAAGTCCCGCCCCCACAGAGTACTGCTCACCAAGTCCCTCCCCACAGAGTACTGCTCACCAAGTCCCGCCCCCACAGAGTACTGCTCACCAAGTCCCGCCCCCACAGAGTACTACTCACTAAGTCCTTCCCCCACAGAGTACTGCTCACCAAGTCCCGCCCCCACAGAGTACTGCTCACCAAGTCTTGCCCCCACAGAGTACTGCTCACCAAGTCCCGCCCCACAGAGTACTGCTCACCAAGTCCCGCCCCCACAGAGTACTGCTCACCAAGTCCTGCCCCCACAGAGTCTTGTTCTCCCAAGTCCAACACCCACAGAGTACAGACACATAGAAAGGGAAATGGGTGCTAATAGGCTGCAGGAGATCCGCTGAGACATAGAGAGGGAAATGGGTGCTAATAGACTGCGGGAGATCCGCTGAGACATAGAGAGGGAAATGGGAGCTAATAGGCTGCGGGAGATCCGCTGAGACATAGAAAGGGAAATGGGTGCTAATAGGCTGCGGGAGATCCGCTGAGCCATAGAGAGGGAAATGGGAGCTAATAGGCTGCGGGAGATCCGCTAAGACATAGAGAGGGAAATGGGAGCTAATAGGCTGCGGGAGATCCACTGAGACATAGAAAGGGAAATGGGTGCTAATAGGCTGCAGGAGATCTGCTGAGACATAGAGAGGGAAATGGGAGCTAATAGGCTGCAGGAGTGTGCACAGGGTGTTATGAATGTGTCTAATTACACCCTAATCACCCTGTTCACATTGGCATTGTAGCTGTGTGTGGCAGTGGGGGGATGGGAAAGGTCCCCCAATGAGCAGCTGATAAGTGTGGAAGATTTCTCCTTCACTCTGAATCTGCAGGCAGGGAGATCATGTGTCGGGGGAGGGGATCAGAAACATCTCCTCTCTGAATGGCAGAGGGCCTCCATGTATGTATGAAGATTGGATTGTCTGTGTCCCACCAATCATTAACAGAGGAAACATCTCTGGAAATGGAAACCTCCGGAGAGAGGGAACATCAACAGAAATGTCGGCCAATCAGATGCAGGTAAATACTCTAAGCCACACCTATTTTCCTTAGATAAGGGGATTTTGGATATAAAAGGGGGAGGGGCTCTCAGACAGGGACTGACACTGGATGGTGCACACGGATCTTCACAGACACTCATCTGATCCTCATCTCCACTCTCCACCAATCCAGACTCTCCATACCAGAACAGATTCTATGGGGAGCAGCCATTGGGAATCCTCGGGGGCGGTCCTATCATCCACCACAGCTCTCCTCACCTGGTAAAGTATAAATGAATCTCTCCTCTGTGAAATGTCATCTCATTTCTGAATCTGAGGGATTTTGGACCTTCATAGTTTGTCTGATAGACATTTGGGGTTCAGTCCTCTTCCAAGGTGTCATCTCCACTAAGGAATCCAAGTCATGGAGAGGGGCGGAGTCAGTGGGAGGCGTCATCTAGACTCCATCCTGGTATTCTGCTGCAGAGACTGGAAGGTGACAGACTAATTGGGGGACCTTGTTGTCTACCAGTGGAGTCTGAATGACTTGTATTCCCAGATGGTGGGGACTGGACCTCCTGAATGAAGAATAGGGAACCTGAAAATTGTCCTGGGCAGGAAGGGGGTAAAAGTGCCCGGAATTGAAGGGGTTAAAGGGCAAATATGACAAGAAAACATTCAAAATGCTGAACACAGCACAAGGCCGGGATCACACCATGAGACATTTCTCGGGGCTGCAGTTCCTCTGAGCTCCACAAGGTGGTGATCTCACTTCTACCCAGACAGGAAGTCTCTATGGAAGACAGAAAGTGATGTCAGCTACAGACAGGAAGTGATGTCAGCTAAAGACAGGAAGTGATGTCAGGTACAGACAGGAAGTCATGACAGCTATAGACAGGAAGTAGAGAGGAGACGTTGCTGGAAGTGGCAGCAGAGGAGGTAATAAGATGTTATGTTCTATTTACACCCAGTAACCCCCCGTCACGTCCATCCTCTTCCTCCATCATCACGTCCGTCCTCTTCCTCCATAGTCACGTCCGTCCTCTTCCTCCGTAGTCGTGTCCGTCCTCTTCCTCCGTAGTCGTGTCCATCCTCTTCCGTAGTCACGTCCGTCCTCTTCCTCCGTAGTCACGTCCGTCCTCTTCCTCCGTAGTCCGTCCGTCCTCTTCCTCCGTAGTCACGTCCGTCCTCTTCCTCCGTAGTCACGTCCGTCCTCCTCCTCCGAAGTCACGTCCGTCCTCCTCCTCCGTAGTCACGTCTGTCCTCCTCCTCCGTAGTCACGTCCGTCCTCTCCCTCCGTAGTCACGTCCGTCCTCTCCCTCCGTAGTCACGTCCGCCCTCTCCCTCCGTAGTCACGTCCGTCCTCTCCCTCCGTAGTCACGTCCGTCCTCTTCCTCCTTTGTCACGTCCGTCCTCTTCCTCCATAGTCACGTCCGTCCTCTTACTGCATAGTCACGTCCGTCCTCTTCCTCCATAGTCACGTCCGTCCTCTTCCTCCATAGTCACGTCCGTCCTCTTCCTCCATAGTCACGTCCGTCCTCTTCCTCCATAGTCACGTCCGTCCTCTTCCTCCAGTCATGCCTGTCCTCTTCCTCCATAGTCATGTCCGTCCTCTTCCTCCATAGTCACTGTGACATCTTTTATCTCCAGCAGATGATGATACACACATATATAGTGTGGGAACCCAGATGAACCCCTTCAGGGGCAGAACATTCCCCCACTTCCGGGGCCGGAACATTCTCCTCATTGTGGAGATAAATTCTAGTAATATGGTCCTCTAAACAAACAGCACTGACAATAAATAGACAAGACAAGGACCATCCTGACCATACATGGCCTACAAAGGGCAATGATGACACTACACAGGCAGCCAATGGGCAATCATTACACTATGCAGCCAACACAATGATGGAGTGCCGGGGTCAGGAGTATGGAGCATAGAGCCCCTTACATTGCTGCTCAGGAGGAAGGAAACATTCCCCAGCCGGCCATGAAGAATATGTTCCATCATTGGTGTCAGAGAGAGGAAAATACTGAGGGGTCTGAGGGAAGTAGAGGAGCTGAGGGGCTGTGAGGGTTTAGTAAAGCTGAAGGACTTAAGGGCCTCTGAAGGGGGAATCTGGGACCTTTTAGGGGGTAGTCAGGCTGCAGGGCTTTGGGGGACTCGGAAGGAGGGGAGGTCTCTGGGTCTGTGGTGCCCCCCACCTGTCCTTATTTTTCTGACCTTACAGAACTGGCAATCTTAACCATCTTTTTGTCTCACTGGTCATGTGATCTGTTCTGGAATATCAAGTAACATAGAGAAGGACATTCCTTCACTCAGTGAGCACTTGTTCTTAGAGGAGTCCTGATTCAGCTGCAAACCAGTTCAGAAACAAAACAAACCCAACAGAGAAAAGGGGATTTCTGATCCGACAGGACAAGAGGGTTCCAGGTCCTTCAAGATGTAACAAACATTAAACAGTCCAAACTAAATGTGTTCCCATGGGGGGAGTAGTCCTTAAATGTCCAGCAACCCTCCTATTCCCCCCTCACATCCACATCCTATTATTGTGTGACCAATACCATCCAAATCATTCTTACTTTCATTTCCCAAAGTTATCCGTCTACAAGGAGACCTGTATAGATCACATGATGGCACCAATGAGGATGGAGGAGGACCGGAGTCACATGACTGAGAAGATACTAAACCTCACCCTGGAGATCATCTACCTGCTGACCGGAGAGGTGAGGAAGATTCTGGGAGGTCACATGACATCACTCTCATCTCTATTAATAAAACACAGGCCTGACCGGAGGTGAGGAGGATTCTGGGAGGTCACATGACATCACTCTTATCTCTAGTAATAAAACACAGACCTGACCGGAGAGGTGAGGAGGATTCTGGGAGTCTAACATGATATTCCTATTGGTTCCCCAATACAGAGATTTCCTCTTCTGAAGTCAGGTGATCATATGACCATCACAGTGCCTCCATGTGACTCCCTAAACCCTGAGAGACACAACATGCAGAAGATTCTAGAAGTCACCAAGAAGATGATGGAGCTGCTGACAGGAGAGGTGAGCGGTGCCGGGAATTCTGGGACATTCTCCAGTAACAGACAAGGGATGTGTCTGGATGGTGACTGTATCATTGTGTGTGTCAGGTTCCTATAAGGTGTCAGGGTGTCACTGTCTATTTCTCCATGGAGGAGTGGGAGTATTTAGAAGGACACAAGGATCTCTACAAGGACGTCATGATGGACAATCAGCCGCCCCTCACATCACCGGGTAAGAGGAGACTTTATTGTAAAGGAGAGAGCAGTACGGAGGATCCACCTAGATCCCCCATCATCTGATAAACACATAGAAACAATGGATTCAGTCAGTGTGTGTGTTTCCTACAGATGGATCCAGTCATGGGAACCCACCAGAGAGATGTCCCCGTCCTCTGTATTCCCAGGATTCCACACAGGAAGGTCACTCCATCCCTCACCATCATCAGGTAGATGAGGAACAATCACTGATAGTATCATTAGGATCTGTACATTATCTGCATTGTTACCATTGATGTCATTTTTATTATATATTCAGAGTGGAAACCTGAGAGATCCTAAAGTTGAAGTTAAAGAAGAGATAAAAGAGGAGGAGGATGAGGATGGGGGGATGGAGGAGTCAGAGCTTCTAAAAGAACACAAAGATCTGTACCAGGACACCATGGTGGAGTCATCCAGCTACAGGAACCCACCAGAGAGATGTCCCCATCCTCTGTATTCCCGGGATTCCACACAGGAAGGTCACACCAACCCTCTCCATTACAAGGTTGGTTGGATGGAGTATCTAGAACACGGACTTGTGGAGAAGTTGTGTGGAGTTTTTTTTATGCGACTTTATAGTTTCAGACATTTTCTCTCATTTCCTTGATTTAGAGTGGAGATCCAATCGATATAGAATTTGAGGTGAAAGCAGAAGAAGAAGAGGCGTATGTGAGGGATGATCAGCAGTCTATGGAGGAGGATGGAATAACGGGGACATTTATAGAGGAGGACACTCCTACAGAGATCAGCACAGGTGGGTCATGAACACTAAATCCATTCCTCCACCCATACTGCTCACTGATTGGTCCAGAGTAGAGTCAACATTTGGCAATATCAGTCTGTACGACACAATTTATATATCTAGACTGGATTTTTTGGAGATTCTGGGGTTCAGCTGGCAGCAAAATGTTGATTTTCACCATTAGCGTTAACCTAGCCACCTGGGACATGTACTTTGGGTCTTTGGCCCCATATCTGGTTCTAGTAAGATCTCTGACAGAGCAATTCTCCCAGGGTTCCTTGCTCTGTGGTCTGCTGGCTGTGCCAGGTGGAGGGATATGTCTGTAGTGTCTCAGACCCAAGTCACTGAGTGCAGTCTCAGGAGATGGGAGGCAGCGGTGTGGGACCTACATAGTTACATAGTTAGTCTGGCTGAAAAAAGACATTCCATCTAGTTGAACCATTAAAAATAAAAGTGATAATCCTAAACCCACAGCTGATCCACCAGAAGACAAAAACCCAGCAAAGCACGATCCGATCTCCTCCTGCAGGGGAAAACATTCCTTCCTGACCCCCCGAGAGGCAATCGGATATTCCATGGATCAACTTTCCCTATAAATGTTATATCCAGTTATATTCTGTGTATCCAAGAAAGAATCCAGGACTTTCCTACAGCAATCCCCCCTTATGTATTATACATGGAGATCATATCCCCCCCTTATGTATTATACATGGAGATCATATCCCCCTTATGTATTATACATGGAGATCATATCCCCCCTTATGTATTATACATGGAGATCATATCCCCCCCTTATGTATTATACATGGAGATCATATCCCCCTTATGTATTATACATGGAGATCATATCCCCCTTATGTATTATACATGGAGATCATATCCCCCCTTATGTATTATACACGGAGATCATATCCCCCCTTATGTATTATACATGGAGATCATATCCCCCTTATGTATTATACATGGAGATCATATCCCCCTTATGTATTATACATGGAGATCATATCCCCCCTTATGTATTATACATGGAGATCATATCCCCCCTTATGTATTATACATGGAGATCATATCCCCCCCTTATGTATTATACATGGAGATCATATCCCCCTTATGTATTATACATGGTGATCATATCCCCCCTTATGTATTATACATGGAGATCATATCCCCCCTTATGTATTATACATGGAGATCATATCCCCCCTTATGTATTATACATGGATATCATATCCCCCCTTATGTATTATACATGGAGATCATATCCCCCCTTATGTATTATACATGGTGATCATATCCCCCCCTTATGTATTATACATGGAGATCATATCCCCCCTTAATCTCCTCTTCTCAGTAGAGAATACATTCAGTTCCTCTAATCTTTCCTCATAGCTGATCTCCTCCATGCCTCAGTTTGGTTGCCCTTCTCTGTACTTTCTCCAGTTCCCCAATGTTCTTTTTGTGAATTGGAGCCCAAAACTGAACTGCATATTCCAGATGAGGTCTTACTAATGATTTGTACCAGGGGGGGGGGGGGAGGTGATATCTCTCTCTCTGGAGTCTATATCTCTCCTAATACAAGAGAGGGTTTTGCTCTCTTTAGAACCCGCAGCTTGGCATTGCATGCACTTATAAGCTTGTGATCTATTAGAACCCCCAGATCCTTCACCATTGACCCCCCCAGATCCTTCACCATTGACCCCCCCCAGATCCTTCTCCACAATTGATCCCCCAGATCCTTCTCCACCATTGACCCCCCAGTTGTACCCCCCTAGTATGTATGATGCATATTCTTGGCCCCCCCAAGTGCAGAACCTTACATTTATCACCATTAAACCTCATTGGCCCCATAGTCCCCCAATTACACAGAGCATTGAGGTCGGCTTGTAAGTTGGAGACATCCTGTAAGGACGTTATTCCCCGGCACAGCTTGGTGTCATCTGCAAAGACTGGAATGGGGTTTATAATCTCACACCCCATATTGTTTATATATATATTAATAAGTAAGGGGCCCAACACTGAACCTTGGGGTACCCCACTAATAACACTGAACCTTGGGGTACCCCACTAATAACACTGAACCCTGGGGTACACCACTAATAACACTGAACCCTGGGGTACCCCACTAATAACACTGAACCTTGGGGTACCCCACTAATAACACTAAACCCTGGGGTACACCACTAATAACACTGACCCTTGGGGTACACCACTGATGACACTGACCCTTGGGGTACCCCACTGAAGACACTGAAACCTGGGTTACCCCACTAATAACATCGGAACCTTGGTATACCCCACTTGCACCCCTACACCATTCAGAGTATGAATCATTACCCCTACTCTCTGAATACGATCTTTTATCCAGTTTTCTATCCATTTACATTCAGATTTTTCCAGCCCATAGACTTTACCTTACACATTAGCCGTGTGTGGGGAACTGTGTCCAAGTATACCACGTCCACTGCCACCACTCTGTCCAAGTATACCACGTCCACCGCCACCCCTCTGTCCAAGTATACCACGTCCACCGCCACCCCTCTGTCCAAGTATACCACGTCCACCGCCACCCCTCTGTCCAAGTATACCACGTCCACAGCCACCCCTCTGTCCAAGTATACCACGTCCACAGCCACCCCTCTGTCCAAGTATACCACGTCCACCGCCACCCCTCTGTCCAAGTGTACCACGTCCACCGCCACCCCTCTGTCCAAGTATACCGCGTCCTCCGCCACCACTCTGTCCAAGTATACCACGTCCACCGCCACCCCTCTGTCCAAGTACATTACATCCTCCTGACCCCTGCACTATATACTCTGTTGTACATTACATACTCCTGACCCCTGCACTATATACTCTGTTGTACATTACATACTCCTGACCCCTGCACTATATACACTATGTTGTACATTACATACTCCTGACCCCTGCACTATATACTCTATGTTGTACATTACATACTCCTGACCCCTGAACTATATACTCTGTTGTACATTACATACTCCTGATCCCTGCACTGTATACCCTGTGTTGTACATTACATCCTCCTGACCCCTGCACTATATACTCTGTTGTACATTACATCCTCCTGACCCCTGCACTACATACTCTATATTGTACATTACATACTCCTGACCCCTGCACTATATACTCTGTTGTACATTACATACTCCTGACCCCTGCACTATATACTGTATGTTGTACATTACATACTCCTGACCCCTGCACTATATACTCTATGTTGTACATTACATACTCCTGACCCCTGCACTATATACTCCATGTTGTACATTACATACTTCTGACCCCTGCACTATATACTCTATGTTGTACATTACATACTCCTGACTTCTGCTCTCCCCCCTCCCCCGACTGCTATATATACACATAATATGGATTCTCTTTTGTTACCCCCATTTCCTCCCAGCTGGACATTTTATATCGGATGATGTGATTGGAGCACAGACTTTTACATGGTGATAATAATCTCACCTGTTTCATGATGGTTTATTCCCAGCTCACCTCTACATGTTGTCTACAGTAAACATTTAGGCTTCCACTGATTACAGAATACTGTGAGTCTTGACCCTTATACTATATAACTTGTACATTACATACTCCTGACCCCTGCACTATATACTCTATGTTGTACATTACATACTCCTGACCCCTGCACTATATACTCCATGTTGTACATTCCATACTCCTGACCCCTGCACTATATACTCCATGTTGTACATTACATCCTCCTGACCCCTGCACTATATAATCTATGTTGTACATTACATACTCCTGACCCCTGCACTATATACTCTATGTTGTACATTACATCCTCCTGACCCCTGCACTATATAATCTATGTTGTACATTATATACTCCTGACCCCTGCACTAAATACTCTATGTAGTACATTACATCCTCCTGACCCCTGCACTATATACTCTGTTGTACATTACATACTCCTGACCCCTGCACTATATACTCTGTTGTACATTACATACTCCTGACCCCTGCACTATATACTCTATGTTGTACATTACATACTCCTGTCCCCTGCACTATATACTCTATGTTGTACATTACATCCTCCTGACCCCTGCACTATATACTCTATGTTGTACATTACATACTCCTGACCCCTGCACTATATACTCTGTTGTACATTACATACTCCTGATCCCTGCACTATATACCCTGTGTTGTACATTACATCCTCCTGACCCCTGCACTATATACTCTGTTGTACATTACATAGTCCTGACCCCTGCACTACATACTCTATATTGTACATTCAATACTCATGACCCCTGCACTATATACTCCATGTTGTACATTACATCCTCCTGACCCCTGCACTATATACTCTGTTGTATATTACATCCTCCTGACCCCTGTACTATATTCTCTGTTGTACATTACATACTCCTGACCCCTGCAATATATACTTTATGTTGTACATGACATACTCCTGACCCCTGCACTATATACTCTATGTTGTACATTACATACTCCTGACCCCTGCACTATATACTCTATGTTGTACATTACATACTCCTGACCCCTGCACTATATACTCTGTTGTACATGACATACTCCTGACCCCTGCACTATATACTCCATGTTGTACATTACATACTCCTGACCCCTGCACTATATACTCTATGTTGTACATTACATACTCCTGACCCCTGCACTATATACTCTGTTGTACATGACATACTCCTGACCCCTGCACTATATACTCCATGTTGTACATTACATACTCCTGACCCCTGCACTATATACTCCATGTTGTACATTACATACTCCTGACCCCTGCACTATATACTCTATGTTGTACATGACATACTCCTGACCCCTGCACTATATACTCCATGTTGTACATTACATACTCCTGACCCTGCACTATATACAGTGGAGATCGAAAGTTTGGGCACCCCAGCTAAAAATTTGTATTAATGTGCATAAAGAAGCCAAGGAAAGATGGAAAAATCTCCAAAAGGCATCAAATTACAGATTAGACATTCTTATAATATGTCAACAAAAGTTAGATTTTATTTCCATCATTTACACTTTCAAAATAACAGAAAACAAAAAAATGGCGTCTGCAAAAGTTTGGGCCCCCTGCAGAATTTATAGCATGCACTGCCCGCTTTGCAAAGCTGAGACCTGCCAGTGTCATGGATTGTTCTCAATCATCGTCTGGGAAGACCAGGTGATGTCAATCTCAAAGGTTTTAAATGCCCAGACTCATCTGACCTTGCCCCAACAATCAGCACCATGGGTTCTTCTAAGCAGTTGTCTAGAAAACTGAAACTGAAAATAGTTGACGCTCACAAAGCTGGAGAAGGCTATAAGAAGATTGCAAAGCGTTTTCAGATGTCAATATCCTCTGTTCGGAATGTAATTAAGAAATGGCAGTCATCAGGAACAGTGGAAGTTAAAGCAAGATCTGGAAGACCAAGAAAAATATCAGACAGAACAGCTCGCAGGATTGTGAGAAAAACAATTCAAAACCCACGTTTGACTGCACGATCCCTCCAGAAAGATCTGGCAGACACTGGAGTTGTGGTCACTATTCCACTATAAAGAGATACTTGTACAAATATGGTCTTCATGGAAGAGTCATCAGAAGAAAACCGCTTCTACGTCCTCACCACAAAAATCATCGTTTGAACTTTGCAAATGAACATATAGACAAGCCTGATGCATTTTGGAAACAAGTTCTGTGGAACGATGAGGTTAAAATTGAACTTTTTGGCCGGAATGAGCAAAGGTACATTTGGAGAAGAAGGGGCACAGAATTTAATGAAAAGAACCTCTGTCCAACTGTGAAGCATGGGGTTGGATCAATCATGCTTTGGGGTTGTGTTGCAGCCAGTGGCACAGGGAACATCTCACGAGTAGAAGGAAAAATGGATTCAATAAAATTTCAGCAAATTTTGGATGGTAACTTGATGCCATCTGTGAAAAAGCTGAAGTTAAAGAGAGGATGGCTTCTACAAATGGGTAATGATCCTAAACACACCTCGAAATCCACGGGGGATGACATCAAGAGGCGTAAACTGAAGGTTTTGCCATGGCCTTCACAATCTCCTGACCTCAACATCATTGAAAGTCTATGGATAGACCTTAAAAGAGCAGTGCGTGACAGACAGCCCAGAAATCTCAAAGAACTGGAAGACTTTTGTAAGGAAGAATGGGCAAAGATACCTCAAACAAGAATTGAAAGACTCTTGGCTGGCTACAAAAAGCGTTTACAAGCTGTGATACTTGCCAAAGGGGGCAGTACAAGATATTAACTCTGCAGGGTGCCCAAACTTTTGCAGACGCCATTTTTTTGTTTTCTGTTATTTTGAAAGTGTAAATGATGGAAATAAAATCTAACTTTTGTTGACATATTATAAGAATGTCTAATCTGTAATTTGATGCCTTTTGGAGATTTTTCCATCTTTCCTTGGCTTCTTTATGCACATTAATACACATTTTTAGCTGGGGTGCCCAAACTTTCGATCCCCACTGTACTCTATGTTGTACATTACATACTCCTGACCCCTGCACTATATACTCTATGTTGTACATTACATACTCCTGACCCCTGCACTATATACTCTATGTTGTACATTACATACTCCTGACCCCTGCACTATATACTCCATGTTGTACATTACACACTCCTGACTTCTGCTCTCCCCCCTCCCCCCACTGCTATATATACACATAATATGGATTCTCTTTTGTTACCCCCATTTCCTCCCAGCTGGACATTTTATATCGGATGATGTGATTGGAGCACAGACTTTTACATGGTGATAATAATGTGAGAACATCCTCCAACTTTGAACCCTTAAACAGAAAGTGATAATGAGGGAGGAGTCAATTCCCCAATGATGGTGGTCTTCAGGATCAGTCCAGTCTTCATCTTGGTTGTTCTCCCCCCATCCTCACTCTCTGACCTCTGGTGGGGCTCAGCCCCGCTGTTCTTCATGACTAAATCATGGAGTAAATAAGGAAGTGCAGTACTTCTTGTGTTGGGAAGATGGTGATGAGTGATAGAGGGGGTGGGGACCCTCGTCCTATAATCCCCTCATCACTGTCCCTCCTATAAAAGACAGTTCTGGTTGTTTCCTCACTCTCTGACTAAGGTCCATGAATAAAGAAATGACCTGGTAGGAGATCAGAGGAGCCATTTCCTAGTTCCCTTGAGGGTGGAATTGTAAGCTCCTCAGAGACCAAGCTGCCTGATGTGGGCGGAGTCCTGGTTTGGGGGAACCAATCAGCTCCTGTCTAGTAATCCTCTTTGTCTTTGTATTTTAGTACATGGCCGGGAGATGAGGAAAACCTCCGAGGATTGTCTCACTTTGTCTCCAGACTGGAAAGTAGAAGATGAGGACATCACACAGTATAGTCCAGGAGAAAACCCGGCTCCCTCCAATGTCCATCCGGCACCACCCAGTGTAGATGGACCATCGGATTCCTCGTATCCTGAGGAACCTCAGACTGTGCGGGACCAGGCCGGCCTTCCAACAGGGAAGAGCTTCTCCTGTACTGAGTGTGGGAAGAGGTTCCATTATAAATCCTTTCTTAATAGGCATCAAAGATCTCACACGGGGGAGAAGCCGTATTCCTGTCCTGAGTGCGGGAAATGTTTTTCACTGAAGTCCAATCTTTACACACATCAGAGATCTCACACGGGTGAGAAGCCGTATTCCTGTTCTGAGTGTGGGAAATGTTTTTCAGACAAGTCCAGTCTTTACAGACATCAGAGATCTCACACGGGGGAGAAGCCGTATTCCTGTCCTGAGTGCAGGAAATGTTTTTCACGGAAGTTCATTCTTCACACACATCAGAGATCTCACAAAGGGGAGAATCCGTATTCCTGTGCTGAGTGTGGGAAATGCTTTTCAAATAAGTCCAGTCTTCATAAACATCAGAGATCTCACACAGGGGAGAAGCCACATTCCTGTCCTGAGTGTGGGAAATGCTTTTCAGAGAAGTCCAGTCTTCATAAACATCAGAGATCTCACACAGGGGAGAAGCCACATTCCTGTCCTGAGTGTGGGAAATGTTTTTCAGTGAAGTTCAATCTTCATAAACATCAGAGATCTCACACAGGTGAGCAGCCACATTCCTGTCCTGAGTGTGGGAAATGTTTTTCAGATAAGTCCAATCTTTACACACATCAAAAATCTCACACTGGGGAGAAGCCGTATTCCTGTCCTCAGTGTGGGAAATGTTTTTCACGGAAGTCCCATCTTTCCAGACATCAGAGATCTCACACGGGGAAGAAGCCACGTTCCTCTCCTGAGTGAGGGAAATGTTCCTCACTGAAGTCCTGTCTTCCTGTACATCAGGGGTCCCACACAACCCTGGAGGTGTATTAGTGCCTTGAGTGTGGGAAATGTCTTCTAGATGAATGTTGCTGGACATCCCAGCTCTGATGTGGGGATAAAGTGCTATGTAAATGAACAAACCTGAAAATTGTGAAAAAAAATTTTCTTGTAAAATTTTGCAAATAAATAATATTTTGTCATGAATCTTGGCCAAAATGTTTTCCGTTATCTTTTTAGTAAAAAAAAAAAAAAAAAAATTATAATTTTTAAACATTTTTTTTAACATTTTTATTTTTTTACCTTGTTATTTATCTTTTTTTTTCCATACTATCACCCTCGCAGTATAGGGTCACCATGGTAATGCTGTACTACTTGTGGGGGTGACGAATAAATTTTTTTTTACACCGATTGTTTTTGCACCCATAAAGGCTGTAAAATGAATAATTTCTCTTTCTCTCTGGCTGCATTCTTGCAGTCATTGAGAAATACTGTGTGAGCTGTGATTGGTCACAGATTGTCACATGGTACAAGGCTGTTGTGAATGGCCCTGTACCATGTGATCATTCACAGATTTCACATGTAGTAGGCAATGATGTCACAAGTGCATCAGACAGTGATGCAACCCAAGGGGGGAGGAGCCGCAGCATGCCGCCGTAGCAGCATGGCTGGGAGGCGATGGACGCCGGCCTTCTAGAGGGAGTGTGAATGCCCGAATCCTGGAGGGAGCTTACCTGTCCCGGGAGTGAGAAGACGTGAGCCTCGGGTGTCCCCTTTACAGGAGCGGTGGAGGAGTGCGGTGAGGGAGCGGTGGAGGATTGCGGTGCGGGGAGGGAGCGGTGGAGGATTGCGGTGCGGGGAGGGAGCGGTGGAGGATTGCGGTGTGGGGAGGGAGCGGTGGAGGATTGCGGTGAGGGAGCGGTGTCAGTGCGAGGTGGGAGCAGAGAGAGAGTTCGCTCCCATGTGAGTCTGGAGCTGGTGTGAGAGGGGAAGTGGTGGAAGGAGAGAGGGGAAGTGGTGGAAGGAGAGAGCTGAAGTGAGGACCTGGAGAGGCATGGAAGGACCCGGAGCTGTCCCAGACACTGCCTGAGAACCGGAGGACAGGCGGTCACAGGTCAGAAGGGGAAGGAAGCAACAGTAGTGGGACTGGAGCCTGAGGATCTATGGTGAGTCCCCAGATACAGCACTTCCCTCACCTGGTATAGATATAAAACGCTGGTGCAGAGGTCCTGGTGAGTTGTTACTAAGGACTGTCACAGATATTTCTCAGCACACTGGATACATCTATGACAAGTGTGTTCTTCATGACTATTTGTGGCTGGTGGAAGCCCAACAAATGATTTCTAATGAATCCACTCTGGTCTGGGTTGTCGGATGTGGGAAATAGGCTGAAGAAGGTCTTACAGATGTGATGGCCAGCCAGAGGGAAATGTTCATAGCAGGAATCTGTAGGTGCTGAGAGGCTCTGGGTGAGTACAGCGGTGTCAGAAAAGTAGAAATCTCGGGGGTATGCCTGGGTGAAAAGTATTATTGTATGAGAAGCAAGGCTATAACATGGTATGACGGGACCTATGCGGCAGACTAAATACTAAATATTACATGGAGTTCCATAGCAAGAAGAATATAGCAGACGCATATTAAATAGCGGTCCTGCACCAAGCTATAAAACTGCAGACTGACACCAAATCTTATACAGCAGACCAGCGCCAAGCTCTATACAGCTGAGTGACACCAAATCTTATACAGCAGACCTTCACCAAGCTCTATACAGCAGATGGACACCAAATCTTATAGAGCAGACCCGCGCCAAGCTCTATACAGCTGAGTGACACCAAATCTTAGACAGCAGACCCGCGCCAAGCTCTATACAGCTGAGTGACACCAAATCTTATACAGCAGACCTGCCTCAAGTTGTACATAGTGGAATTATGTCAAATACTATACGGTAGACCCGTACCACGTTCTATACAGCTGATTCTCATTAACCACTATATAGCAGACCCGCACCAAGCTATCAACAGCAGATGGACACCAAATCTTATACAGCAGACCAGCGCCAAGCTCTATACAGCTGAGTGACACCAAATCTTATACAGCAGACCTTCACCAAGCTCTATACAGCAGATGGACACCAAATCTTATAGAGCAGACCCGCGCCAAGCTCTATACAGCTGAGTGACACCAAATCTTAGACAGCAGACCCGCGCCAAGCTCTATACAGCTGAGTGACACCAAATCTTATACAGCAGACCCGCGCCAAGCTCTATATAGCTGACTGACACCAAATATTATACAGCAGACCCGCGCCAAGCTCTATATAGCTGACTGACACCAAATCTTATACAGCAGACCCGCGCCAAGTGCTATACAGCTGACACCAAATCTTATACAGCAGACCCGCGCCAAGCGCTATACAGCTGACACCAAATCTTATACAGCAGACCTGCACCAAGCGCTATACAGCTGACACCAAATCTTATACAGCAGACCCGCGCCAAGCTCTATACAGCTGAGTGACACCAAATCTTATAGAGCAGACCCGCGCCAAGCTCTATACAGCTGAGTGACACCAAATCTTATACAGCAGACCAGCACCAAGCGCTATACAGCCGAGTGACACCAAATCTTATACAGCAGACCAGCACCAAGCGCTATACAGCCAAGTGACACCAAATCTTATACAGCAGACCCGCGCCAAGCTCTATATAGCTGACTGACACCAAATCTTATACAGCAGACCCGCGCCAAGCGCTATACAGCTGACACCAAATCTTATACAGCAGACCAGCACCAAGCTCTTTACAGCTGACTGACACCAAATCTTATACAGCAGACCAGCACCAAGCTCTATACAGCTGACTGACACCAAATCTTATACAGCAGACCCGCACCAAGCTCTATACAGCTGACTGACACCAAATCTTATACAGCAGACCTGCACCAAGCTCTATACAGCTGACTGACACCAAATCTTATACAGCAGACCCGCACCAAGCTCTATACAGCTGACTGACACCAAATCTTATACAGCAGAACAGCACCAAGCTCTATACAGCTGACTGACACCAAATCTTATACAGCAGACCCGCACCAAGCTCTTTACAGCTGACTGACACCAAATCTTATACAGCAGACCCGCACCAAGCTCTTTACAGCTGACTGACACCAAATCTTATACAGCAGACCCGCACCAAGCTCTTTACAGCTGACTGACACCAAATCTTATACAGCAGACCCGCTCCCAGTTATATAGTGGGCTCTTGTCAAGCACTATACAGCAGACCTGAATTAAGTTCCAAACAATAGACTCATATCTGATCCTAAATAAGCGACTGCACTAAGTTCTATACAGTGGACTTCTGTTAAGTATTATACAGCCAACCCACAGAAGTTTCAAACTGTAGACTCATACCAACTTTTATACAGCAGAGATAAGTAATATACAGTAGACCCGTATCAGTCGTATATAGCAGACTTATACAAATTCTATACAGAAGACTAAAGTTAGTCTCATATAGTAGACCTACGCCAGATCCATACAGTAGGCCTACCCTAGTCCTATATAGCAAATAAGTTATTAAACAGGAATCCTCTAAGGAAAATGAGAAGTAAACCAGCTAAAGGGGGTGGCCCTAAAACACCCCAGGCAAGTGCAAACGCCCTTACGATAAAAAAATACATGCCGGCACAAGGGAAAAAAGACCCAGAATCGCAAAATCAAGAGAACCAGGGTGAGTGCTCTATTAACCTTGGGGGTGAACAATCAAGATTGTCACTAGGGAATATGGCGGATGTCCAAGAAAAAGGAAGCCCAATCTCTGAGAGTAGAGGGGTACAAAGAAAGGTGGAACAAGAAGGGCCACCAGTACATACTCTTTTAAAAAAAAGGATTTGATAGAAATGTTCACAAAATTGGAGAGGGTGGTTAAGACGGAGATCGGGAACCTCCGTTGCAATTTGGGTCATGTCCTGTCTCGCTTGGAGGAATCAGAGAAAAAAGTAGAGGAACATACGATAAAAATCAAGAAATTAGAAACGCAAATAGAAGAGAGGCAATTAGAAATGAGAGAATTATTATTTAAAATGGAAGATCAGGAGAATCGCAGTAGAAGGACTAATTTGAGGTTTAGAGGTATTCCGGAAGAAAAAGGACAAGAGGAAGACTTACTGGGGAAAATGAAAAGAATTTGCAATCCAATTATGGGAAGACCAGAGACAGACTGGATAAAAATGGATAGAGTATATAGGATCAGAAGGCCAAAGGGTATATCAGCAGAAAGACCAAGGGATGTGATTTCAGGACATTGGAGACCAGGACCAGATATGGAAAGGGCTGCGGGACTTTCCTGAAATAAAATTTGAAGATTCAGTCATACAAATCTTTGTTGATATTTCCCCAGAGACATTGGCGAGAAGGAGAGCCCTTAAACCACTTCTAATTCACATGAGAGAGAAAAGCGTCTGATATAATTGGAGATTTCTGTTTCATGTACAGGAATGCAGACAACACAAGATGCTGGTGTGAGGAATCATGTTGTACAACAGAACTGCATCCAGGTCAGCATAGAACATAAAATAGGAAGTATAAGGCCATGCAATATTCCCGGATACAAGTCGGGTCACAGGATTTGTACAATGACTCTATAACGTCTCCCTTTTTTACATTCAATTCAAACCTTGTAAACAATGAAACTAGAACAGATCCTGAACAGTCTTGAACATGGCATGCTGTGTGACTGGTAGATACACTACAGATTGAGTCTATCTGGTGGTCTTGAAACTCGACCACTACGCAAGGCCACAGGGATTTTCCTGGGGAAATCCATTCAGTTCCAGAAGGTGTTGATAAGGAGCGACCCTCTTTCCTGGCTGGTGTGTTTGGCAGAGAAGAACTTGACAGGATATGTGGCTGCATTTTGTCATCCTCATTGTATCCCGATATGACAGCAGAGTTCTCTCTGCTTTGAGTATATGGTCCAGTAGGACTCGGGGCATTGAGAGCCTCAGGAGGATCACGTGCAGGATGCTCATAGGCTTGTGGGGTGAATTGTTCTGCCCTTCGCAGGTCCACTCGATTGCGGCAGTAAAGACTGCCTTCTACATCCACAAGATATGATCGAGGAGCAACCCTCTGAACACAGGAACCCAGTCTCCAGCGACCGGTCCTGTCACCTGGAAGCGGCTTCATACGGATTGGCTCTCCAATGCTTAGTTCAGGTAAGTCTTTAGCAGACACATCGTATGACAGTTTGACTATCTGTTTCCTCCACTGCAGTTTCGCCGGGACACCTGTAACCACACAAGGATCAAGTAATTTGTTGGCCACAGGCAATGAATCCAATCTGTAGAGAACCGTCTGAATTGCTCACATGCAAATTGAGGTCCATTATCCGAGATGACTCTATCCGGCTGGCCATAACGTGCAAACTGTGCTTTACAACGCTTGATGGTAGGATCAGCAGACAGGTCAGGAAGTCGCTCAATCTCCCAAAAGTCAGAATAGTGATCAACAATTAGTAGAAAATCCTGCCCAGCATAATTCAGTAAGTCCATGCTTACAATTTGCCAAGGCCGGGTGGGCAGCACATGCGACATCATAGGTCCTTTCTGTTGTGCCTGCGCATATTCATTGCATGCCGAGCAACAGCTAACAAAGTCTCTAATCTCGTTCTGCATGTTGGGCCAGTATAGAGTATCACGTGCTTGTCTATAGCATGCTTCTCCTCCAATGTGACTGGCATGAATACGAGTCAGCATCTCCCATCTTAAAGATTTAGGAATGATGACCCTTGGCCCCTTGTACAGTATACCATCTTGGATGGCGATTTCATCTCTGAAAGTCCAATATTCTCTCACAAGTAATGGGGCTTCTAACTTGGAATCAGGCCAACCGTTCAGAACAACATATTTAAGAGCCTGCAAACTCTCATCGGTTTCAGTGTGCTGTTTTATCTGAAGCAATCGTTGGTCCGTGACGTTTAAATAGTCTGAATGATTAATCTGTGACAGGACATCCAGGTCCCGCTGAACATTGCAAACTGTGTGTTGTGCATACTCAGGTGTACCACCTGCTGCTGTAGCTCTGCTAAGAGTGTCACTAATGTACATTTCAGGACCAGGTTTATAGACAACATTTAGACAATAGTTTTGTAATGTGACAACATGCTCTGTAGACGTTTGGGTGCACACAAAAGTGGTTTCTGGAAAATAGAAATCAGAGGTTTATGGTCAGTTTCTGCCGTGATCTCGTCGCGCCCATAGAGGTAGTGATGAAAGTGCTGGCAGGCAAACACTATACTCAGACATTCCTCTTCTATTTGTGCGTAGTTTTGTTCGGTATAGTCAGTGCCCTTGAAGCAAAAGCGATAGGCTGGCCAGCTTGCAATAGGCAACACCCAAGTCCAGTTTTGCTGGCATCCCTTTGAATAGTTACAGGTTTTGTAACGTCATAGTACTTCAGGACAGGTGTGTCCGTGACCAAGCGTTTGTTGTCCTGCACTGCATTATCATGCTTAGGAAGCCAATGCCAAACAGCGTCCTTGTCCAGAAGCCTTCTCAATGGCTCGCAGACCTCTGAGAGGTGTGGTAGGAATTTTGCTAGGTAGGTAACAGATCCAATGAAGCACTGCTGGGATTTCACATTTGCTGGCTGCGGCATATCCAGTATGGCTCTGATTTTTTTCTGGGTCAGCCTTCAAACCCTCCCAGGTTAGAATGTGTCCATGAAAGCGGACCTCTTTGACCTTGAATTGCAGTTTTTTCATGCCAAGTCTCAATTTTACCTGCCTACAACGATTCATCAGTTCCAGCAGTTTGCCATCATGATCTTGCTCTGCTTCCTCATCTGTGTCCCCACAGCCAACCACAAGGATGTCATCAGCTATTGGTTCAATACCACTGAGTCTAGCCAATAGTTCATGTTGTTTACGTTGATACACATCTGGTGCAACTGATACTCCAAAAGGCAGTTTGCGCCATCTTTTCCTGCCCCACGGAGTCCAGAAGGTTGTCATGTAACTACTTGCATCATCCAACTTACACTGTAAAAATGCATCCCGGGCATCAACAAGTGTGAACAGACGTGCCTTAGGCAGCTTGTACAAAACATCCTCGAGAGTTGGCATGATGTAGTGAGATCGTCTCAGTGCCATATTTAAGAATTTGGGATCTATGCATATTCGTAGCTTATTTGGCTTCCTTACAATCACCATGTTACTTATCCAGTCAGTTGGGTCAGTCACTGGTGCCAAGTGTCCACTGGCCTCATACTGGTCAAGCTGTGCCTTAACTGCCTGTTTTAATGCCACCGGCACATTGCGTGGTGCACATTGGACTGGAGGGACACTCACATCAAGGTGGAAATGAACTTCCCCTGGTACAGATTCTACTGGCCCAGTAAACACATCACTAAATTCCTTTAGCAGCAGTTGTTTTGTCAAGGGCCCCTTGGATAGATTGTCCATCACATTGCGCTCTGCAGGGACGGAGAAACGTCTCAGCCCTAGACGCTCAAAGGTTGAGCCAGACAACAGTGGCTTTTGACTGCTTCCACAATTTCACACTCCAGCTTGTGTGTTAGTCCACGTATGGCACATTCTGTCCTGAAGAGCCCTAGAGATTTCATCATCGCACCGGAGTATAACTTTAATCTGGTGTCACTTGGCAGTAGACGTGCTTCTGGTGCTGACACCATTTTGTCTCTGAAGCACATTACATCCCACGTTGTTCCTGAATGGAGGTGACAGGATTGGGGCTTATTATTGACATGTAAAGTGACAAACCATTTCTTTCCTCTGGATTGCACAGCGCCAATCAATTCACTGCTGTATATAACTTCAGTGGTGTGTGTCTCTTCCTCATATGCGGATGTGTTCTCCACGTTGTGTAATTTGCCTATTGATGGCCATCGTTTACTTGACAAACAAACGTTAGCAAAATGGTTTGTTCTTCCACAAGACTTCCAAGACTTCCCATAAGCTGGACACGGCTCTTTAATTCTTTCATGCACAGTCCCACAGTATTTGCAAGCTGTAGGGTTGGCAGTATTTGTGCTCATCAGGCGGCGTTGCTGAAGTTTGTTCCTGTTGCCATGCTGCATTGCAATGTTTATGCTGTCAGTCTGTTGTCTGTCCTGTTCCATAACTTTCAGACGTCTGTCAGTGAGCTCTGCTGTACGGCACGTCTCAATGGCTGTGTGTAGAGTGAACTCATGTTCTCTTAGGAGGCGCCTGCGTGTGCTCTCTCGCTACCTATACCAACAACAATTGTGTCCCTTATCAATTGGTCTCTGAGTGCCATATTCACAAGTTGCTGCCTTTTCTCTCCAGTGTGTAACAAAGTGATCCAAAGATTGTCCCTCTTCTTGTTTGCAGCATCCAAACACATCCCTTTCATAAATGACATTTGTAGCAGGTATGAGATCATCTTGCAGTACATTTAGAATGGCTGTAACATTGTGTTGCTGATCTGCTGTGAGGGTCACATTGTGTTTATACACATGCCTGCATTCACTGCCCATGACTCTTCTCAGAGTTGCTGCCGGCACTCCTGCACATTTCTCATTCCAGCCTGTAGCCAGACAATAATCTTCACATTCAGCTCTGAAAGATTCCCAATTGCTGCTCCAATCCCCACTCATTGTCATCCCCTCTGGGGGAGGTATGCCATTCATGGCAGCCATATTGTCAGGAAGCCTCTGAGCTATCAAATCTCAGACAATCCTCAGTCTCAGGCTGTAGTTCACAAACCTGTGTTTCCCAAAGCTGCTGTTCTCCAAACAAGAGGCTCAGTCCTGATTCCAGTCACTTCTGACACCATGTTTCATGTACAGGAATGAAGACAACACAAGCTGCTGGTGTGAGGAATCATGTTGTACAACAGAACTGCATCCAGGTCAGCATAGAACAGGAAGCAGGAAGTATAAGGCCATGCAATATTCCCGGATACAAGTCGGGTCACAGGATTTGTACAATGACTCTATAACATCTCCCTATCACAGTTCTGGAGGCCCTGGAATGCCAGGATAGCACCAAACCCCCCAAATGACCCCTTTTTGGAAAGTAGACACCCCAAGGAATTTGATAATAAGCATGGTGAGTATTTTGCAGATCTCGTTTGTTGCCACAAGTTTATGGAAAATGAATAAAAAAACATATTTTTTCTTTTCTTTTTTTTATATTTCAAAACCTTGTAGAAAAAAATGAGATCTGCAAAATACTCACCATACCTATTTTTAAATTCCTTGGGGTGTCTACTTTCCAGAAAGGGGTCATTTGGCGGGGTGCTATCCTGACATTTCAGGGCCTTTGAAACGGATAGGTAGTGAGGAAGTGAAATGAGGAAGTTCCGCACCTTCGGGATTTCAAAGCAGTCATTGGATTTCAGGATCCTGTATGTGGCTAGGCTCCCAAAAAGTCTCACACATGTGGTACCCCCATACTCGGTAGAAGTAGCAGAATGTATTTTGGGGTGTAATTCCACATTTACCCATGGCTTGGGTGAGAAATATATAATTTAAGTTACAACTTTGTGTAAAAAAAAAAAAATGTTTTTTTAATTTTCCAAAAACTTGTGGAAAAAAAAAATCTTCCATGGACTCAATATGCCTCTCAGCAGATAGCTTAGGGTGTCTACTTTCCGAAAAGGGTCATTTGGGGGTGTTTGTACTCCTCTGGTATTTTAGCACCTCAAGAAATGTGATGGGCAGTCAGAAAGTAAAAGCTGTGTAAATTCCATTATCTATCCCATAGTTTGTAGACGCTATAACTATCACAAAGCAATCAATATACACTTATTGGGAATTTTTATAACAAAAACATGTAGCAGAATACATTTTGGCCTAAATTTATGATGAAATTTGAGTTTTTTGATATTTTTTATGACATAAATGAGAAAATATTGTTTTTATTAAAAAGTTTCAGTCTTTTTTTGTTTATAGCAAGAAAAATAAGAAGTGCACAGGTGATCAATGACCACTAAAGGAAAACTATTTGTGTGAAAAAAAGGATGCAAATTTCATTTACTTACACAATAATCAATAAACAGAATTCCGCACCCTATCACCTGCAAAAATATCTACTATACCCAAAAGAAAAGTAGACTTTCACCCTTGAAAGTATGTGTACATGTAACTAACCTCTTCTTTAAACATAGATGAATCTATCCCAATATAAAATAATACATAAATACAATTTACAATAAAATAAATTGTAAAATAAAATAAAAATTCCAAAAAATTATATATCAACCTAAATGTCCCAAAAAATAAATGTCCAAAATGTCTCTGTAAAGATGTCTTTCCAAATTCCAAAGCAAACTCGTATCATCTTTAATCATCCAGTATGGAAATTCCAAAATTCTTTGTGAACCTCAAAAAAATAAACTTCTGATAGTGTATTACCTTTATACTGAACATACATGTAAAATAGTGAAAATGTTTGTGTATTTGGTAGATTTTATATTAACTGTTAGTGTTTTTTAGGGGTTGATTTTATTTATGTTATATTTAATGTATTTTATTATATATCATATTTATCATACTTTTTATGAGATAGTTTGGGGGATATGGATTAGGTGTAGTTTGTGTGTGAGTAGATGTAGAATGTATTGATCTGGGAATGCATAGATTGACCAGTAGAGGGAGTCATTACCATAGGGGGTATAAGATTGTCATTGTATTGAATATCGGTCTGTTATATATTTATATATTATATAAGAAGGGTGTATATACATTGCTGCTATTTAGTTGGATTCACAGTATATGTTGATCCTTTTTAGCATTTTAATTACATGGGGATTTAGATCAGGTATGGGGGCGTGTACCTGTTAGGAGGAGTGGGGGGTCATTAAGATGGAGTTTATGTTACAGTACAGGTACACAGTTATATGGTTCTAGTATAGATGCTGTGTGATTGCAGTGTTCGTATAGGGATTGCAGTGTTCGTATAGGGATTGCAGTGTTCGTATAGGGATTGTAGTGTTCGTATAGGGATTGCAGTGTTCGTATAGGGATTGCAGTGTTCGTACAGGGATTGCAGTGTTCGTACAGGGATTGCAGTGTTCGTACAGGGATTGCAGTGTTCGTATAGGGATTGCAGTGTTCGTACAGGGATTGCAGTGTTCGTACAGGGATTGCAGTGTTCGTATAAGGATTGCAGTGTTCGTACAGGGATTGCAGTGTTCGTACAGGGATTGCAGTGTTCGTACAGGGATTGCAGTGTTCGTATAGGGATTGCAGTGTTCGTATAGGGATTGCAGTGTTCGTATAGGGATTGAAGTGTTCGTATAGGGATTGCAGTGTTTGTATAGGGATTGAAGTGTTCATATAGGGATTGCAGTGTTCGTATAGGGATTGCAGTGTTTGTATAGGGATTGCAGTGTTCGTATAGGGATTGCAGTGTTCGTATAGGGATTGCAGTGTTCGTATAGGGATTGCAGTGTTTGTATAGGGATTGAAGTGCTCGTATAGGGATTGCAGTGTTCGTATAGGGATTGCAGTGCTTGTATAGGGATTGCAGTGTTCATACAGGGATTGCAGTGCTCGTATTGGGATTGCAGTGTTCGTATAGGGATTTCAGTGTTCGTATAGGGATTGCAGTGTTCGTATAAGGATTGCAGTGCTCGTATAGGGATTGCAGTGCTCGTATAGGGATTGCAGTGTTCATATAGGGAATGGGAATAAAGATATACATGCCGCTGTTTTTCCATATAGTTAGATGGCGGATTCGATTTCTTGCCCTTGATGTGGGACAGAATATAAGGAACCACCTCTCAGACATCTTGATCCCTTTTCGGGACACGTGACGTCTACCGCACTCACGCAAAACCGAAAGTGTGGGCGTGGCCATTTTGGAAGTGGGAACATGCGGTTCTCTATACATAGGACTACACCTGAGCTGTTCTGAATGCTGGAAGCTGATATTCTTCAATTGTAATGTAAGATATTCAATAAATATTGACTTCTGTTACTATATAGCGCTGATTGTCTCCTATCTCACCTGATGAGGAATATGGAAGAGTGCCAACAGGAACATTAGGAAGCCTGGAGAGTGCGACTATCCCCTGAAAGCCTGGGATTTATTTCCAGAGGGGAATGATCCATTGTTGCACCAGTTGGAGGAGAGCACTTTATTGTTCACTATTATTGAGTTTGTAGTGCTCACTATTAGAGATTTGGGTTATTCTCCATCCTCACTATTTGGAGGTGATCACGTTTCATCGTTTGGACTTGGAATGGTCACTCTTCTGATTCTTGTCACGAGTGTATTTACATATTCAGAGATTGATATATTGGTAGAGGAATTGTTTTTCACGTGTGAGCTCACGGTATGCAGTTGGCATGATACACGGTTCTTTCACTATTTTACATGTATGTTCAGTTTAAAGGTAATACACTATCAGAAGTTTATTTTTTTGAGGTTCAAAAAGAATTTTAGAATTTCCATACTGGATGATTAAAGATGATACGAGTTTGATTTGGAACATTTAGTTTGATATATAATATTTTTTTTTTTTTATTTTACAATGTATTTTTTTATTTTATTGTATATTGGGATAGATTCATCTATGTTTAAAGAAGAGTTTAGTTACATGTTCATTTATGTACCGTATTGCATGACCGCGCAATTGTCAGTAAAACTAGTGCAGTGCTGTATAGTAAAAAATGGTGTAAATTCCATTATCTCTCCCATAGTTTGTAGACGCTATAACTATCACACAAAGCAATCAATATACACTTATTGGGATTTTTGTTACCAAAAACATGGAGCAGAATACATTTTGGCCTAAATTTATAACTAACTTTGAGTTTACTATATATTTTTTATAGCCAAAAGTAAAAAATATTGTTTTTTTTTTCAAAATTTTTGGTCTTTTTTTGTTTATAGCGCAAAAAATAAAAAGCGCACAGGTCATCAAATACCTCCGAAAGAAAGCTCTATTTGTGTGAAAAAAAGGACATAAATTTCATTTGGGTGCAGCATTGCATGACCGCGCAATTATCAGTTGAACTAGTGCAGCGCCGAAAGCAAAAAGAGGCGTGGTCAGGAAGGGGGGTAAATCCTCAGGAGGGGGAGGGGTTAAACTCTCCAGTATCTTCCCAACTATAGAAGTTCCACTAACAGGTCTATAATTACTTGGGAAAGATTTTGTCCCCTTTATAAATATTGGCCCCACATTGGCCTTACACCAATCCAGTGGTACTATGCCAGTCATTAAAGAGTCCCTAACAATGAGAAACAATGGCTGTGAGATGACAGAGCTGAATTCTTTAAGGCCCCGTGGGTGTCTGCCATCCGGTCCAGGGGCTTTATTCACCTTTATTCTGTACAAATATTTCTGGATCATATCAATTGTGAGCCAATGTGGATCATCTGGGGGGTGTCAGTACCACCCCCATTATGGACAAGAGCCCCCCCATGCTCCTTTGTATACACAGAGCTGAAGAAGGGATTTCATACATTGTCCTTCTCTTTGTCCCCCCCCTCTAGATGGTTCTGTAAAGGGCCTACATGCTGGGACCGGACCTTTCTACTATTCATATATTGGAGGAATGTTTTGGGGTCGTCCTGATATCTTTCTGTCGCTTGTTTTCAGTTTTTGTGTCTTTATTTCCTTTTTGCATATTCTGTTCTATTCTTTGTAATGTGTAAACGATGATCGCGTTCCTTCATTGTTATATTTAATAAAAGCTCTTTTCTTATTATCTATAGCTTTTGTAACTTTGGCCGTAAGCCACATAGGTTGGATTTGTAGCCTTTTATACTTGTTGCCCATGGGAATATATTTTGCAGTGTGGTCACATACAGTCTTTTTGAAGAACTCCCATTTCTGTGTTGTGTTCATTGTGATGCCAATATTCCCTCCCAGGGATATTAGCTCTCTTAAAGTTGAGCGTTTTTATTTTCCCGTATGTGCTCGCTGTTTACAGCTAACAATAAATGAAATCATGTTATGGTCACTGCTACCCAGATGTTCTTTTATATGGACATTCGTAATAAGCTCTTCATGGTTTGAGATGACTATGTCCAGCAGAGCATCATTCCTAGTTGGGGCCTCTATGAACTGGACCATAAAATTGTCCTGTAGTAAGTTTATTTATTTTTGCCCTTTAACTGTTCCTGCAGTACCATTACTCCAGTCACTTTCTGGGTCGTTACCATCCCCCATTATTATCACTGTCCCAGCCCTTGCAGCCCTTTCCATCTGTGTGAGGAGCTGAGTCTCCACCTCCTCATTAACACTGGGAGGCCTATAACAAACTTCAATGATGACCTTTGTAGTACCGCCCCCCATGTGCAGTTCCACCCATAATCCTTCAGCCTCATCACACTCTCCATCAACTAGGTCCTCTTTCACACTCGCTCTGAGATCACTTCTCACATAGAGACAGACACCACCACCTTTCCTATTTCCCCCGTCTCTCCGAAAGAGAACCTAGCCAGGAATATGAATGGCCCAGTCATGTGAGGAATGAAGCCAAGATTCAGCAATACCAATTCAATCGTAGTTCTCTTCATGCACCAAACCTTCCAACTCACCTATTGTGCTGGGCACACTTCTGGTATTGGGGAACAAACACTTTCATTCACTGACACCTTGTCCATTCACCGACACCTTGTCCATTCACCGACACCTTGTTCATTCACCGACACCTTGTTCATTCACTGACACCATGTTCACACGGATTTTGTGTATCTTTTATTTTCCTACAAATGCTACCAATTCCACTGGTTGTTTGTAACATGGGAACCTTCTTATCATCTGCCATAGCCCTCCCCCCATTCCATCCCCTAGGGGTACTGACCCCTGTCTGATCTGTCTACCTCTTTATAATCCCAGATGTACAGGAAGACAGGACTTCAGTGAGGAACATTTCCCTCACTCTGGACAGGAAAGTGGCTTCACCCCCATGTGAGTTCTCTGATGTCTGTAAAGATTGGACTTATCTGAAAAACATTTTCCACACTCAGGACAAGAATATGGCTTTTCCCCCGTGTGAGATCTTTGATGTGTGTAAAGATGGGACTTCACTGAAAAACATTTCCCGCATTCAGGACAGGAATACGGCTTCTCTCCCATGTGAGATCTCTGATGTCTGTAAAGGCTGGACTTCAATGAAAAGCAATTGCCACACTCAGGACAGGAATACGGCTTCTCACCTGTATGAAATTGCTGATGTCTATAAAGATTGGACTTCTGTGAAAAACATTCCCCACACTCAGGACAGGAATACGGCTTCTCCCCCGTGTGAGATCTCTGATGTGAGTAAAGATTACACTTCACCGAAAAACATTTGCCGCATTGAGGACAGGAATACGGCTTCGCCCCTGTGTGAGATCTCTGATGTGTGTAAAGATTACACTTCACTGAAAAACATTTCCCGCACTCAGGACAGGAATACGGCTTCTCCCCTGTGTGAGATCTCTGATGCTTGCAAAGGTAGGACATCAGTGAAAAACATTTCCCACACTCAGCACAGGAATATGGCTTCTCCCCCATGTGAGACCTTTTATGCACATTAAGACGGCATTCATAAAGGAAACCCTTCCCACACTCAGTACAGGAGAATGTCTTCCCTGTTGGAAGGCCGGCCCGGTCCCGCACAGTCTGAGGTTCCTCAGGATACAAGGAATCCGATGGTCCATCTACACTGGGTGGTGCCGGATGGACATTGGAGGGAGCCGGGTTTTCTCCTGGACTATACTGTGTGATGTCCTCATCTTCTACTTTCCAGTCTGGAGACAAAGTGAGACAATCCTCGGAGGTTTTCCTCATCTCCCGGCCATGGACTAAAATACAAAGAGGATTACTAGACAGGAGCTGATTGGTTCCCCCAAACCAGGACTCCGCCCACATCAGGCAGCTTGGTCTTTGAGGAGCTTACAATTCCACCCTCAAGGGAACTAGGAAATGGCTCCTCTGATCTCCTACCAGGTCATTTCTTTATTCATGGACCTTAGTCAGAGAGTGAGGAAACAACCAGAACTATCTTTTATAGGAGGGACAGTGATGAAGGGATTATAGGACGAGGGTCCCCACCCCAACTATCACTCATCGCCATCTTCCCAACACAAGAAGTACTGCACTTCCTTATTTAGTCCATGATTTAGTCATGAAGAACAGCGGGGCTGAGCCCCACCAGAGGTCAGAGAGTGAGGATGGGGGAGAACAACCAAGATGAAGACTGGACTGATCCTGAAGACCACCATCATTGGGGTATTGACTCCTCCCTCATTATCACTTTCTGTTTAAGGGTGCAAAGTTGGAGGATGTTATCACATTATTATCACCATGTAAAAGTCTGTGCTCCAATCACATCATCCGATATAAAATGTCCAGCTGGGAGGAAATGGGGGGAACAAAAGAGAATCCATATTATGTGTATATATAGCAGTGGGGGCAGGGGGGAGAGCAGAAGTCATGACTATGGAATGTACAACACAGAGTATATAGTGCAGGGGTCAGGAGGATGTAATGTACAACATAGAGTATATAGTGCAGAGGTCAGTAGCATGTAATGTACAACAAAGTATATAGTGCAGAGGTCAGTAGTATGTAATGTACAACATAGAGTATACAGTGCAGGGGTTAGGAGGATGTAATGTACAACATAGAGTATATAGTGCAGGGGTCCGGAGTATGTAATGTACAACATAGAGTATATAGTGCAGGGGTCAGGAGTATTTAATGTACAACATAGAGTATATAGTGCAGGGGTCAGGAGGATGTAATGTACAACATAGAGTATATAATGCAGGGGTGAAGAGTATGTAATGCACAACAGAATATATAGTTCAGGTGTCAGGAAAATGTAATGTACAACATAAAATATATAGTGAAGGGGTCATGAGAATGTAATGTACAACATAGAGTATATAGTGCAGGGGTCAAGAGAATGTAATGTACATCATAGAATATACTGTGCAGGGATCAGGAGTATGTAATGTACAACAGAGTATATAGTGCAGGGTCCAGGAGTATGTAATGTACAATATTGTGAGGGGAGTGACTTTGGGTGGGGGGCACAGCCTCCTTTGGAGTGGTGGGGAGACCCCTGCTGCAGCTCCCCATATCCCTCTTATGTGTAAATCACCCTGTGCCTGTTAGGCGTACAGGGTGGAATGTCCTAGTATTGTGTAGACATGTATAGGTGGGGTGTGGGGGTTGTTCATTGTTTACTGTCATGTGGTTTCTCCATTGTTCTATTGTGTCTTCCTTGACAGCAAACTATTATGGGATGTATGTGTTCCTGTATTGTCTATTGCCACATGGTGTATCCCATTGTTCTATTGTGTGTGTATTGTCTACTGCCACATGGTGTATCTCATTGTTCTATTGGGTGTGTATTGTCTACTGCCACTGGGAGTATCCCATTGTTCTATTGGGTGTGTATTGTCTACTGCCACTGGGAGTATCCCATTGTTCTATTGTGTGTGTATTGTCTACTGCCACTGGGAGTATCCCATTGTTCTATTGTGTGTGTATTGTCTACTGCCACTGGGAGTATCCCATTGTTCTATTGTGTGTGTATTGTCTACTGCCACTGGGAGTATCCCATTGTTCTATTGTGTATGTATTGTCTACTGCCACATGGTGTATCCCATTGTTCTATTGTGTGTGTATTGTCTACTGCCACATGGTGTATCCCATTGTTCTATTGCTTGTGTTTTGTCTACTGCCACTGGGAGTATCCCATTGTTCTATTGTGTGTGTATTGTCTACTGCCACATGATGTATCCCATTGTTCTATTGGGTGTGTATTGTCTACTGCCACTGGGAGTATCCCATTGTTCTATTGTGTGTGTATTGTCTACTGCCACATGGTGTATCTCATTGTTCTATGGTGTGTCTTGGTTTGGTGGGGGGTGTTTCCAGCAGCCCTTCACTCTGATGGGATGGCCTGCTGATGTGTTTCCTGTTACTGGTTGTATTTCCCCGCCCTGTGTATATCTTGTGTTTGTGTTAAAATAAAGCAGTCTCACTTCCTGTCTTAAGAAGAGTCTGGTGCTGTCTATTTCCTGTATGGTCAGCGGTGGTGTCCGTGGATAATGTTCGGACAGGGAAGCGAGAGTCTAACGGAAATACTAGCGCATTCAGGGTCCGGTTCCGTTACAAATATAAATTATACAGTATATATAAAGTGTAAATGTGAACGCAATATTAAAAGTGGAAAAAAAGCAGCCAGCATATAAAGGTAAAACCTCAACACCTTAAAATGATAAATAGAAATAAATATGCAGCGCTAAAAACATATATCTTATAAAGGTAAGGGGGGCGCATGCGGGACCAGGACAGGTGATGGCCGTGTTCCTCTGAGGCTCCCTGCTTCCCTGGCCTTAGCGACTCACCCATGGCGCAGCGTCGGCCTCCGAGCGTCCCTGGGTGAGTCACCTCAGCTTTGCACCTGGCCCCCACGATAAGGGAAGAGACAATGGGGAAGATCGGGCGCTGGAAGCCCCCCTCTCGCCGAGTGAACCGCGGCCATCCCCGCTGCAGTGGTTCCTCACCAGGCTGCAATCCCCAGCCTCTATTACAGCTGAGACCCGGAGAACATGCTCCGGGCCCCCAGTGGTGGCCGGAGGTACTGCAGCCACCAGCTCTACAGTGCAGCCAGCATCCCCTGCATCCCCACGGTCCCCTAACCCCCAGATGAAGGATCCCGAGCCCCTGACACTGGTAGGGGGGGCAATAGAACACCCTTCGTTGAGCCATCCTCCCACTGTTCCTTCCACTCCTCACTCCTCATCTTCTCTCACGGTGTTTGCGTTGGAGGAAAAACGTCAAGTTTTTTTACGCAACATTACCGCCTCTATATCCACCGAAGTGGGCAAATTGGCTTTGGATCTTCGAGGGGAAATAGCTCAGATCGGTGAGCGTGCGGATCAATTGGAGAACAAATTTGATGAATTGGTGCAATATGTCCATGTCTTAGAAGAAGATAACGTGTATCTGAAACACACCATGTCACAAATCCAGCTCCAACAAGAAGATTTGGAAAACCGGGAACGTCGGCAGAACATCCATATTCGCGGTATGTCTGAGTCTATTGCCGATTCCCAACTCCGCCGACATCTCTTATCCTTTTTCATCGCAACCGCCCCCATGGTCCCAGAAGCAGATTGGCGCATGGACAGGACCCACCGATCACTAGGCCCTAGACCTGCTGATGGTACCAGACCTCGTGACGTCATCGTCCGTTTTCATTTTTTTGAAAGCAAAGAAGCCTTGCTAGCCTCCGTACGCAACAAGCCTTCCTTGGAATTTAAAAGGGACAGGCTCCAGCTCTTTTGTGTTCTTTCTCCGATCACCCTGGCCAAACGGCGGGCACTGAAACCAATCACCACGCACCTTCAACAACACCGTGTCCCTTATCGCTGGGGATTTCCCTTCAAGCTGGTTGTCTCCAAAGACAATTGCCAAGTTATTCTACGTGATCTCTTAGAGGCGGACTCCTTTCTGATGCAATTGGGACTACCTCCTCTACCAGAAGACGCCTCCTCATCACCGTCTACTCCATCTCGCCCTTCTGTTACTCCCAACAAGATTTGGACACCAGTTTGTAGGGGTCAGAAGCATTTTTCACGTACTCCACAACGTCCTTGTCCTCATTCCAGAGATGAGCCTACCTGATGCTCTTCTAGAGTGCTCTCCGGCAGATACTTCATGGTTGTCCTTTATTCCTCCCTTCTTCCCTTCCCTCCCCCCCACCCCCCTTCCCTACCCCCCCTTTTTTTTTTCCTGGCTGAGCCCTTGCTGGGTGCTTTCATTTGCTCTGATTTTCTGGCCGGGTTTGACGACTGTTATGTTCGGTTGTCGTGTTGCCCCCGATCCCGTCCAGCCACTGGCCTGGACGACTTGGGTATAGTTGTTTTTCCCAAGTGTATATCCTCACGGATATCTATGTCTTTTACTGTTATGTTTCCAGTTTATCTATTAATGTCATTTGTTTTTTGTTTAGTTTCATCGATGGTTTTCCATTTACCTTTCCTGCTGGTACACATGCTATATCTATTGTTATTTTGTGATGGCTTTGCGACTTATGTCATATAATGTCAAAGGCCTTAATTCCGTTCAGAAGCAGTGGATGGCTTTGAAGGAATTCCGATCTTCAGGAGCAGACATTATTTTTGTCCAGGAGACCCATTTTAAATCAACAGGCTCCTTTCGTTTTGCCTCAAGGTTTTTTTCCCAATCCTACTCGGCCTTTGACCCATCTGGGAAGGCTGGAGTGGCAATTTTGATTCGGACACATTGCTCCCTTCGGGTCGTTTCCTCCAGGGTCGACCACCATGGTCGCTTCATTATTTTAGAATGTACACTTGGTGATACTCCTCTTATCTTGATGAACTTATATGCCCCGAACTCAGGTCAGTTACAGTTTCTGACACAAACACTTACCAAATTAGGTTCCTTCCCTACTCCACACATGATTATAGGGGGTGATTTTAACTTAATCTTCTCACCACATAAAGATAGGAAGGCTCTTTTTGAGTCTACTCCCTCGAAGCTGCAATGTTCGTCTTCGAAATCTTTTGCGTAAGCTGATCAGGGAACATCGTCTCTTTGATGCATGGCGGATCCGGCACCCCCTTCACAAACAATTCACCTTTTACTCCACTCCTCATCGTAGTTATTCACGACTAGATCACTTTTTTATTTCAGCTCCTCTGCTCCCCCTTCTGGTTTCCTCTGATATCAACCCTATCACATTGTCTGATCATGCCTCCTTGACCTTAAATCTCTTTTTCCCTACTGTTAGGCCTAAGGTGGGTCATTGGAGCCTTAATGAAACCTTTTTAACCACGGAACATCTCCGTGCTGAGCTTTCACAGGGACTTGACATGTATTTCTGCCACAATGTAGGCTCTGTACCATCCAACTCAACCGTATGGGAAGCCCACAAGGCGGTATTTTGAGGTCTGTGTATCTCCATGGGCTCTCGCCTGAAGAAATCCTCAGAGAGTGCCAGGACTACCTTAGTCCACCAGTTAACTTTGGCTGAACGTAGACTTCTCGCAAAACCATCTATTTCTGGGCTGCGTAAAGTGACCTCTCTCCGTGACCGAATCAAGGCTCTTGATGCCTGTAAGTCCACTAAATCTCTTCTCTGGGTCAAGCAGAAGTTCTATGAATTTTCCAACAAACCTCACCGCATGCTCGTTATTAGACTCAAAGCCCAAACTCCCTCTACACTGCCGGACCATCTCATCCAACCAAATGGGGACCCTACTTATGACCCCAATGTAATGGTCTCCCTTTTTGGCTCCTATTACGAGTCCCTTTACAACTGTTTGACCCCAGATCTCCATCCTCCCCTCACAGAGACTTCTTTCGATAGGTTTTTTAATCCTCTACTATTGATGAAGCTATCGCCCTCTGACATCTCGGCCTTTAATGCTGACATTTCCTCTGAGGAACTATTTGATATAGTCAAACATCTCCCCTCATGAAAATCGCCGGGACCAGATGGACTTCCCTACTCTTACTACAAGACTTTCATTGGTATCCTGGCTCCACATCTTCTCTCTCTCTATCAGGATTTTTTCAAGGGTATTACTCCCCAGGCTGACTTTTCCTGTGCATACATTTCCGTAATTCCCAAACCGGACAAAGATCACTCTATTTTAGATAATTACGGTCCTATTGCCCTACTTAATTCCGATTACAAGATTTTTACTAATATCCTAGCCAAGCTCATACACAGAGACCAAGTAGGCTTTGTTCCTGCCAGACATGCAGTGGACAATACTAGGAGATCCATTGACCTGGTTGACTTGGTTAATCGGTCTGCTACGCCCACCATTTTATTGAGCTTAGATGCCCAAAAAGCTTTCGACCGCCTCAGCTGGCCTTATATGTTTATGGTCTTGGAGAAGTTTGGCTTCCGTGGCCCCTTCGTGGCAGCTTTAAAAGCTCTTTATTCTTATCCTTCCTCGCAGGTCAGATTGGCCTCCTTTCTCTCCCCTCCTTCCATATGTCGAATGGTACGCGACAGGGATGCCCACTCTCCCCTCTATTGTTTATCCTCTGCTTGGAACCTTTGGCTATTGCAATTCGGTCTCACCCCGACATACAAGGGATATTATCCCATGGCCATGAATACAAACTATCTCTATTTGCGGATGATATCCTCCTTACACTCTCGAATCCCCAAATCTCTCTTCCAGTACTGCAAAACATTTTATGTCAGTTTGGGACTCTCTCGGGTTACAAGGTTAATACTTCCAAAACTGAAGCACTTCCACTCCATATCCCACCAGCTGTTCTCACGTCTCTCCAGGAATCCTTCCCTTATCGATGGTGCACTCATTCTCTAAAATACTTGGGTACTAGTCTCACTTCCTCCTACGATTCTATATATGACGCCAATTTCCCCCCCTTATTTACAGCTATTTCTCGCTCCTTGAAATTTTGGGATACCCTTCCCATATCCTTCCTGGGACGCATCAATGTCATAAAAATGACTGTACTGCCCTAACTTCTGTACTTATTTGTGACCCTCCCCATTCCTGTTCCTATGTCCAGACTACACTCCCTCCAGAAATCCCTTCTACATTTCATCTGGCATAATAAGCGACATAGAATTGCACGTAGTGTACTACTCTCTCTGCGCTCTAGGGGAGGCCTAGGGGCACCGGATATCGTGACCTATTACTATGCTACTCATCTCCGCTTCCTCGCATCGTGGTCTTATAACCCTCCCAACCTGTGGACTGAGATCCTCTGGTCGACCTCGGCGGTGGACCTTGTCCCTATCTGTCATTTTTTCCTTGGCCCCATGCAATTCTCCATGAGTATCTGGCAGAAATGTAAGACTAGGTTTGCATTGACATCGGATTGCTCCCCACTGACTAATGTCCTCTTCAACCCCAGCCTTCCAGACAGTTTGGCCGTGTCACGGGTGCTCCCTTGGGTCACAGCTAACCTCTTCCAACTACGTCATTTAGTACACCCGTGACTCGGAGGCTGCATCCATTCGCTTACCTCCAGAAAAAGGATCTACCTTCCCAACACTTGTATATCTATCTCCAGATGCGCCACTTTTTCTCTACCATGTCCCCCACATTGACTCTTGGGAAACCCACTCCCTTTGAGCGTCTGTGCATACAGGGTCCACATCAAAGGGGCTCGATTTCTAATACATATAAACTTCTTATGGATGCCTCCCCCCTCTCTGACACTCACCACTACATGCGCAAGTGGTCCCAGTTTTTACAATGTGACATCGATCTGATGCAGTGGAGGAAAATTTGGGAAAACTCATGTAAATCTTCTGTCTGTGTGGTTTATAAGGAAAATACATACAAAATGATGATGCTGTGGTACAAAACTCCTGATGTAATCCATGCCTTTAATCCGAATGCTTCTTCCGCTTGCTGGCGTTGCGGGAAAGACCTTGGCTCTCTCTTCCACATTTTTTGGACGTGTGGATCCATCGTTCCCTTTTGGGAAGAGGTTTTGTCCTTTTTACAATTGCTATTGCATACCTCCCTTCCCTTTGAACCTCTGTACTTTTTATTGAGTCTGCCATTCCCAGGTCTTCCCAAAATGGCCAGGAAACTCACCACACATATCCTGACAGCGTCTAGAAGAAGCATTCCTATGTGTTGGCTATCCTCTATACCTCCTTCGATGCCAACTCTGTTTAAAATTATTGCTGATGTGAGACAGATGGAGTTCCTGACTGCTCTACACGCCTGTTCGATTGCTGTGTTCGAGGCAGTGTGGCACCCATGGGATAATTTCACTTCCTCCCACCTTTCTCCAAATGTACGGTTTTGATGGCCTCCTCACTGTTGCTATGTGACACTATGTCTGCATGTATATATATATACACAGTGGGGCAAAAAAGTATTTAGTCACCACCAATTGTACAAGTTCTCCCACTTACAAAGATGAGAGAGGCCTGTAATTGGCATCATAGGTAGACCTCAACTATGAGAGACAAAATGAGAAAACAAATCCAGACAATCACATTGGATGATTTGGAAAGAATTTATTTGCAAATTATGGTGGAAAATAAGTATTTGGTGAATATGAAAAGTTCATGTCAGTACTTTGTTATATATCCTTTGTTGGCAATGACAGAGGTCAGACGTTTCCTGTAAGTCTTCACAAGGTTGGCACACACTGTTGCTGGCATGTTGGCCCATCCTCCATGCAGATCTCCTCTAGAGCAGTGATGTTTTGGGGCTGTCGCTGGGCAACACAGACTTTCAACTCCCTCCAAAGGTTTTCTATGGGGTTGAGATCTGGAGACTGGCTAGGCCACTCCAGGACCTTGAAATGCTTCTTACAAAGCCACTTCTTCGTATGTTTGGGATCATAGTCATGTTGGAAGACCCAGCCACGTTTCATATTCAATGCCCTTGCTGATGGAAGGAGGTTTGCACTCAAAATCTCACGATACATGGCCCCATTCATTCTGTCCTGTACATGGATTAGTCGTCCTGGTCCCTTTGCGGAGAAACAGCTCCAAAGCATGATGTTGCCACCCCCATGCTTCACAGTAGGTATGGTGTTCTTTGGATGCAACTCAGCATTCTCTCTCCTCCAAACATGACGAGTTGTGTTTCTACCAAACAGTTCTATTTTGGTTTCATCTGACCATATGACATTCTCCCAATCCTCTTCTGGATCATCCAAATGCTCTCTAGCAAACTTCAGACGGGTCCGGACATGTACTGGCTTAAGCAGGGGGACACGTCTGGCACTGCAGGAGTTCCTGGCGGCGCAGTGTGTTACTGATGGTAGCCTTTGTTACATTGCTCTCAGCTCTCTGCAGGTCATTCACTAGGTCCTCCCTTGTGGTCCTGGGATTTTTGCTCACCGTTCTTGTGATCATTTTGACCCCACGGGGTGAGATCTTGCGTGGAGCCCCAGATCGAGGGAGATTATCAGTGGTCTTGTATGTCTTCCATTTTCTAATTATTGCTCCCACAGTTGATTTGTTCACACCAAGCTGCTTGCCTATTGCAGATTCAGTCTTCCCAGCCTGGTGCAGGTCTACAATTTTGTTTCTGGTGTCCTTCGACAGCTCTTTGGTCTTCACCATAGTGGAGTTTGGAGTGTGACTGTTTGAGGTTGTGGACAGGTGTCTTTTATACTGATAACAAGTTCAAACAGGTGCCATTGATACAGGTAATGAGTGCAGGACAGAGGAGCCTCTTAAAGAAGAAGGTACAGGTCTGTGAGAGCCAGAAATCTTGCTTGTTTGTAGGTGACCAAATACTTATTTTCCACCATAATTTGCAAATAAATTCTTTCCAGATCAGCCAATGTGATTGTCTGGATTTGTTTTCTCATTTTGTCTCTCATAGTTGAGGTCTACCTATGATGCCAATTACAGGCCTCTCTCATCTTTGTAAGTGGGAGAACTTGTACAATTTGTGGTGACTAAATACTTTTTTGCCCCACTATATATATATATGTGAAAACTAATAAAAATTGTTAATACAAAAATAAAAAATAAAGGTAAGTATAACCGTATATTATAAGTGGGCGCTGATATGAGCGCAAAAGTAGTGCAGTGGAAATACGTCTATGAATGACATAACAGTAATAACATGACAGTCCTAGTGAGTCCAATCACAAAATAATGATGTCCATCATGCAAGGTGATCCGTGCTTCGTGACCATCAATACTGGTGCCAAGATCTGGTGAGGTGATGCACTTACCAGTAGTACATATAATATGCGCATTATATGTAAATCCTTATGATGGGGTCATCGGATCTGGTCTGAGGCTACGGGGTCATCAGGCTCAGCAGTGGACACTCAAGATGATAACTCACACTCGGGGGTCTCACTCCGCTCACAGACTCATCAGGCAGCTCTAAGCATTGACTCCACACTCCTAAATGGCTCCACCTTGTGAGGCTCGCAATAATCAAGCCAAGATGTCATTTGCACCATTTTGCGCTCATATCAGCGGCCACTTACAGCTGCAAGAAAAAGTATGTGAACCCCTTGGGATTACGTGGAGTTTTGCATGAATTGGGCATAAAATGTCTGAATGTCATCTAAGTCACAACAATAGAAGAACACAGTCTGCTGAACATAATGCTACACAAACATTAGATGTTGCCATGGTTTAATTGCACATAACATGTAAACATTCACAGTGCAGGGAGGAAAAAGTATGTGAACCTTTGGACTTAATAACTGGTTGACCCTCCTTTGGCAGCAATAACCTCAACCAAACGTTTCCTGTAGTTGCAGATCAGACCTGCACAACGATCTGGAGTCATTTTGGACCACTCCTCTTCACAAAACTGTTTCCGTGTAGCAATATTCTTGGGATGTCTGGTGTGAATCGCTCTCTTAAGATCATGACACAGCATTTGAATGGGGTTGAGGTCAGGACTCTGACTGGGCCACTCCAGAAGGCGTATTCTGTGCTGTTGCAGCCATTGTTTTGTTGAATGACTTGTATGCTTTGGGTCATTGCCCTGTTGCATCACCCATCCTCTGCGGAGCTTCAGTTGGCGGACAGATGATCGTACGTTTTCCTGCAAAATGTCTTGATAAACTCTGGAATTCATTTTCCCATCAATGACAACAATCCCTCCAGGCCCTGAGGCAGCAAAGCAGCCCCAAACCATGATGCTCCCTCCGCCATGTTTCACAGTGGGGATGAGGTTTTGATGTTGGTGTGCTGGGCCTTTTTTTCTCCACAGTGTTGTGTGTTCTTCCCAAACAACTCAATCTTGGTTTCATCTGTCCACAGTGTATTTTGCCAGTAGTGCTGTGGAACATCCAGGTGCTCTTTTGCAAACTTCAAACGTGCTGCAATCTTCTTTTTGGACAGCAATGGCTTCCTCCGTGGTGTCCTCCCATGTACTCCATTCTTGTTTAATGTTTTCCTTATTGTAGATGTGTCAACAAAAATGTTAGCATGTGCCAGAGATTTCTGTAGGTCTTTAGCTGACACTCTGGGATTCTTCTTTACCTCATGCAGCATTCTGCGCTGTGCTCTTGCAGTCATTTTTACAGGACGACCACGCCTAGGGAGAGTAGCAACAGTGCTAAACTTTCTCCATTTGTAGACAGTCTGTCTTACCGTGGACACATGAACATCAAGGCTCAAGGAGATACTTTTGTAACCCTTTCCAGCTTCATGCAAGTCAACAATTCTTGATGGTAGGTCTTCTGAGAGCTCTTTTCTGCGAGGCATGGTTCACATCAGACAGTGCTTCTTGAAACCAGTAAACCCAAAACAGGTGTGTGTGTTTTTTAAGGGCAGGACAGCTGTCAGCAACACATCCAATATCATCACACTGATTGGAGTCAAGGTTGGCTCACTCCTGGCTCCAGTTAGCTCTGGGAGAAGTCATTAAGCTAGGGCCTCACATACTTTTTCCTCCCTGCACTGTGAATGTTTACATATTATTAGCAATTAAACCATGGCAACATCTAATGTTTGTGTAGTATTATGTTCAGCAGACTGTGTTCTTCTATTGTTGTGACTTAGATGACGTTCAGAGCACATTTTATGCCCAATTCATGCAAAACTCCACGTAATCCCAAGGGGTTCACATACTTTTTCTTGCAACTGTATGGTTATACTTACCTTTATAAGATATATGTTTTTTAGCGCTGCATATTTTTTTCTATAAATTATACAGTGTAAGGGTCAGGACTTATAATATTGGTATTCAGTAATCAGTGGAAGCCGAAATGTTTACTGTAGACAAGTTGCAGAGATCCCACACCGCTGCCTCCCATCTCCTGAGACTGCACTCAGTGACTTGGGTCTGAGACACTACAGACATATCCCTCCACCCGGCACAGCCAGCAGATAACAGAGAAGGTCCCCTGGAGGAGTCAGGCACAAGGCAGGAGACCCCAGTCACATGTCCTGGGTGCCTACATTATGCAATGCTTAGAGTAAAAATCAACATTTTGCTGCCAGCTGAACCCCAGAACCTCCATAAATCCAGTCTAGATACATAAATTGTGTCTGCAGCACAGAGAAGGAAGATTATCCGAGAGAAATCCAGGAATACAGGACGGGGAACACAGCTCAGGAAAGTGACCAGGGGATTACAGGCTGATATCACCCAGTCCCCGCCCTACTCTGGACCAATCAGTGAGCAGTATGGGTGGAGGAATGGATTTAGTGTTCATGACCCACCTGTGCTGATCTCTGTAGGAGTGTCCTCCTCTATAAATGTCCCCGTTATTCCATCCTCCTCCATAGACTGCTGATCATCCCTCACATACGCCTCTTCTTCTTCTGCTTTCACCTCAACTTTTATATCTATCAGATCTTCAACCTAAACCAACGGAAGAAAAGAAAATAACATCTGTAAGACATAAGTGTTAATATTGTTACATCACATAAAAAATCCACACATTGTCTCTATGAATCCATGTTCTAGATGCTCCATCCCACCAACCTTGTAATAGTGAGGGATGGTGTGACCTTCCTGTGTGGAATCCCGGGAATACAGAGGACGGGGACATCTCTCTGGTGGGTTCCTGTAGCTGGATGACTCCACCATGGTGTCCTGGTACAGATCTTTGTGTTCTTTTAGAAGCTCTGACTCCTCCATCCCCCCATCCTCATCCTCGTCCTCTTTTATCTCTTCATTAACCTCAACTTTAGGATCTCTCAGGTTTCCACTCTGAATATATAATAAAAATGACATCAATGGTAACAATGCAGATAATGTACAGATCCTAATGATACTATCAGTGATTGTTCCTCATCTACCTGATGATGGTGAGGGATGGTGTGACCTTCCTGTGTGGAATCCCGGGAATACAGAGGACGGGGACATCTCTCTGGTGGGTTCCCATGACTGGATCCATCTGTAGGAAACACACACACTGACTGAATCCATTGTTTCTATGTGTTTATCAGATGATGGGGGATCTAGGTGGATCCTCCGTACTGCTCTCTCCTTTACAATAAAGTCTCCTCTTACCCGGTGATGTGAGGGGCGGCTGATTGTCCATCATGACGTCCTTGTAGAGATCCTTGTGTCCTTCTAAATACTCCCACTCCTCCATGGAGAAATAGACAGTGACACCCTGACACCTTATAGGAACCTGACACACACAATGATACAGTCACCATCCAGACACATCCCTTGTCTGTTACTGGAGAATGTCCCAGAATTCCCGGCACCGCTCACCTCTCCTGTCAGCAGCTCAGTGATCTCTCTGGTGACTTCTAGAATCTTCTTCTTCTTTCTCTCTTCTATCAGGGAGGGAGGTGGAGGCAATGTGATGTCATATGATCTCCAGACTTCACAGGAGGAAAACTCTACATCTGAACACAAATAGTCACATCAAATGATATTCCCAGAATCCTCCTCACCTCTCCATTCAGGTCTCCATTTTATTAAAGCCCCACTTCAGGCTGAGGTATAATTCCCCCCCACAGGACCCCCACACTACGCAGGGTATAGGCTTGTTGCAGCATTCTGATGTCATTACATACAACGCAGGACCAACAGTCCCACTTTACATGTGAGGATACCAAGGGGCCCCACATCCTAAGAGCATCAGGAAAATGTCAGATGGAGGGACATTGGGAGGAGGAGCTGTGAGGTCAGTGTGATGTCATAGGATTCTCTGACTCTGAATGGAGGGACATTGGGAGGAGGTGCTGTGAGGTCAGTGTGATGTCAGAGGATTCTCTGACTCTGGATAGAGGGACATTGGGAGGAGGAGCTGTGAGGTCAGTGTGATGTCATAGGATTCTCTGATTCTGGATGGAGGGACATTGGGAGGAGGAGCTGTGAGGTCAGTGTGATGTCATAGGACATATAGACTCTGGATGGAGGGACATTTGGATGGGGAGATTTGAGGGGTCCTCTATATGAGGCTCCTGTATAAACCAAATCCTTGTTCCTGGGTGCGTCCTACCTCTCCTAAACTGAAGAGTGAACTTTGACCTTTACCATCCAGAAACTTGTCCGGAATCTGTGGAAGTAAGCTGTCATGTGATCAGGTGACGTGCGGAGGAACGGAGTGTAAATAGCAGACAATAGTCTCCATCATGAAGGAGATGAGGGGGAGGGGAGGAAGTCACTGAAGGTGACCATAGATCCATGGAAATTCAGCGGGTTCAGCAGGGATCGCTCACATTTCCATCCATGTGTGGTCACTGCTGGATAAAAGCCACTCCCCCAGCAGCTGCAGCCAATAGCTTCAGTGCTGATCCGTGTATTCTGAGAGCGGAGGAGTCCCCCCATTGTCAGAATACAAGAGTGCAGCGGGGAGGATTCCCCCATCCACCTCCAATGTGTGGATGGGGGAATCACTTCAGGTTTTATGGTCATCCCGCTGGTTGAACAATAAAACTGAACCATGTAGGCCAGCTTTGGGGGCAAATATATTATCATCAACTCCTCCCCCTGAAGGGGTTCATCTACATATTACCTCCTCTGCTGCCACATCCAGGAATGTCTCCTCTCTACTTCCTTATTCATGGAACTTCCTGTCTGGGTAGAAGTCAGAGGACAGACATGACGGGGGGTTACTGGGTGTAAATAGAAAATAACATCGTATTACCTCCTCTGCTGCTACTTCCACCAAGGTCTCCTCTATACGTCCTGCCTGTACCTAACATCACTTCCTGTCTGTACCTGACATCACTTCCTGTCTGTCTTCCATAGAGACTTCCTGTGTGGGTAGAAGTGAGATCCCCACCTTGTGGAGATCAGAGGAACTGCAGCCCCGAGAAGCGTCTGGTAGTGTGACCCCGGCTTTGTGCTGGGTGTGTATGGACTGTAGATCCTTATAGAGGGGTCACCTCCACTCCCACCAAGGGGGACAGAAATATATGACTGCTCGGGGGACACATTTTGGCTCCTTTGATTTTGCAGTAAATGTGATTGCATTAGTCCCGTTGATTTTCGTATTTCCATGTAATAAAAGGTGTCACATGATGTCGGGTTCCCCTTTCTCTCCTCCCTGAGTGTGTATTTAGAGGCGGAGCTCCTGCTGGAATGGCGGTTGGAGGCGGAGTCTAGGAGGGAGACTGACAGAACCCGCAGCAGACTTGCAGGAGTGAGCGAGGAGGATCCGGTTCCTTTACCATCGGAGATGAGGAGAGTGTGAAGGATGTTTGTGACTCTGGGAGCTGAAAAGCTGGGAGTCCTATTGGTGTGGTGAGGGGGAAGAACTACTAGAGGGCGCCCTCACCATCCAATGTACAAGAGGTGGAAGAAGGCGTGGCTACACTACAGCCAACATAATTTGGAGGGCGGAGCACTTTCGCACCTTATCAACTTTTCAATGATTGGTGGATTTTTGGAGTAAAATAAGTTGATTGAAGTAGATGCAAAGTGGAAGCGGTGGACTTGCAGAGAACACTATACTGAGCACACAATATTGTCTGTCTCCATGGATTTGCACAGGATTTGAGATGATTTCCTATAGCAGCAAATCTGATGAGATGAATGAATGTAGCGCCCCCTCCTGGTCAGGTCTAGGATGTGTAGTCAGGTAAAGCATAGCTGTGTTTCTCTGCTCACCAGAGAGGCTGTCAGGTAAATTCAGTCGGTAGTCTGAGTTACAGAGAGCTGTGATTGATTAGTCAGGTCTGCTCATGCTGCTCTGGTTCTGTTGGAGTTTGTCTGAGTTCTGCCCGCCTTCAGGAAGCTATGAGAGTCTTCCAGAACATGGGAATTGGCTAGACAAATGACCAGCATGAATATGGATACAGTCCTGACCAATTGCAGGGGAGGGTGGCCCCATTGCATGCTGGGAGTGGTATTTATACTCTGAGAGCACATGGGTTCAGTGTCTTTCCTCGGAGAGGATTGCACCAGACAGGCTGGAGGCAGGCTGCCTCACCTGGCACTTGCTGTTATGTGGCCTCGGGTGGGTGACCTGAGGGCCTGAAGTTAGAGAGAGTGACCCTGATTCTACAGTAAGCTGACTGAGGGGAGCTGTCTGCCAAAGCTCTGTCTGGTATCACTGGAGAGAGTGGCTTGGAAGATTGGAAGGAGGCAACCATTCTGTCCTTGGACCTGTGAGTGCAAACTCTGAGAGATCTGGGGGGCTCTGTGTGCTTGTTACCCCTCTGGTGCTTGATAGTCAGCCTGGGTCTGAGAAAGGGAGCCCTGCCTAGTGTTCTGCAGAGCTTGTCCAAGTATTGCTACTGCTAATGGGACTTCGCTCTCCTACAACTACTTGCTGCTATTTGTTACTGAGAAGTCTGCTATCTCCTGTCAGCCGAGACTTCACAAGTCTTCTACTAAGAGATCAGCTAGATGTCCTCAGTGTGAAGAGTTCTGATTCTGGAGGATCCGACTACATTCCCCATCCCTATCCCCAGTTCTACAATAAACTCCAAACACAAAACATCCCCTAGACTGGTCATTGGAGACAACGAGCAGAAGTGTGTGTGTTTGCCTTGCTGTGGGGCAAAGCAAAGGGAAACCAGGGGCAACATTCAGCTCCTTCTGAGGTAGTGCTACATGAAGTCAGTGTAAAGTGGAAGCAGTAGATCTGCAGGGAACTGCATCTTGAGCACAAAACACTTTGCTGTATATGGATTTGCACATGGTTCAGTATTCTTAATTTACTGGCAAACAACACAAGATCAATGAAGTAGGTGTAAAGTGGAAGCAGTAGATCCGCAGAGAATTATATTTTGAGTAGGGATGGGATGACGGTTTGAGTCAAACATAAGTTTGAATCGAACATTAGCCATTTGAGTGTTCACCATTATGCAGGAAGTTTGCCCGCGTGCCCAAACAATGTAAAACATGCTTTGTGATTGGCCAAAGCATTGCACCTGACCACAGGTCACATGCAATGCTTTGGCCAATAACAGCTTAGTTCTCAGGAAGAGCCATGATTGGCCAAAGTGCTGGCCATATTGAACCACAACATGCAGAAGAGGTGGTGGAGTGGATAAGTCAGTCATCCTCATCCTCTGTCATCCAGGCTCATACTATTTTGCCTTCCACCACAGCTGCCAAAGTGTCCTGTTCCTCCGGCTCCTTGTCCACCACAGCTGCTCCTTCCGTAGCCCCACCATCATGCATGGAGGAGTCACCAGAATGATTGGATCATAGTGTCAGTCCCATGCTGCTGGAGGATGTGCAGCAATCTGAATGCTGTGATGTTGGTTCCCAGGATGAGGAAAGGAGTGACGTGAGCCTAGAGAGAGGAGGTGCCAGTGAGGGAAAAGAAATGGTCAGTCCTGTTCCCCCAGCCACAGCACACTGCCAAGTTGGCTCCATTGATGAGGAGGAAGGGGATGATGAGGTCACTGACCATACTTGGGTGCCTGAGAGAACAGAGGAGGACAGTGAGGAGGAGGCAGAACTCCAACAAGGCAGGATGTCCTCCAGGGACAGGCATAAGGGCAGCCAACCAATGGCATCACACGACAGAGCTCCACAGGTGGGGGGCGCTGCTGACTCCATGCAGACTTCCACAAGTTCTCTGGTGTGGGCTTTCTTCAACACATGTGCAGCATTGCTGTTTGCAGTCTTTGACTGAAGCAGACCAAGCGTGGCCAAAACACCAGCCACTTGGGCACCACATGCTTGACAAGACGTATGATGAGCTGCCATGCAGCCCGCTGGTAACAGCACCTGAAAGACCCAGAAAAAGTGCAGACTTCTTGCTCCTCATCTGGGATCTCTACTGTAAAATGTCAGGTCTTCTCAACAGCCTCCACTGAGAGGAGTGATGGTACAGCAGTGGGTGGCCCATCTGACAGCAGGACACCACCTGTTCATTTCAGCAGGAACATTTCACTACCCCATTTGCTGAACCCTGAAAAATAGACTGTCCCACCCATCCACATTCTATCCTGGCCAAATTGCTGCGTTACAACTGCTGCCTTTCCATCTGGTGGACTCTTCCCCCTTCCGGGAATTTGCAGAATGTTCTGTATCACAGTGACAGGTTCCGAAAAGACAATTTGTTTCATGCAAGGCCATTCCAGCTCTGTACCATCATGTGGAAGGTCATGTTTTGGCCTTGTTGGACAAGGCGGTCAGCAGCAAGGTCCACATTACTGACACGTGGTCCAGCAGGCACCGTCAGGGATGGTACATATCCGTCACGGCACACTGGGTGACTCTGCTAGCAGCTGGGAAGGATGCAGGACAGGGTTCAGTTCTGGAGCTTGTTCCACCACCATGCCTCCAAAAACCTGGTGGTGATTCTGCCACATCTGTCTGTTCCACCCCCTCCCCTTCCTCTTCCTCTATGGCCTCTTCTGCTGAATTGTCCTCTGAACCAGCAGTGCTCCGTAAGCGTTCAAGGGGTTCTGCAAGCAGTCAGGATAAAAGATGCCATGTGGTGCTTCAGCTGGTCTGTCTAAGGGACAGGAGCCACACCAGGACACAGATTCTGTCAGCTATGAAGGGGCTCTCCGCCCTCCAACAGGGACACTTGACACATTTTCCATGCTTGGCACACGTCCTGAATTTGGTGGTGCAGTGCTTCTTGAACAGGTACCCAGGCTTTCAAGATCTTCTGAGGCAGGCCAGAAAAGTCTGGCCATTTCCGGTGGTCATACACGGCCTGTGTTCAGTTGGCTGAAATTCAACCTGCCCACCAACCGACTCATTTGTGACATGTCCACTCGGTGGAACTACACTTTGGTAACACGGCAGTGGCTGCACATGCAGCAGAGGGCCATCAATGTGTACCTGTGTGAAAATGGCACAAGGACAGGCTCAGGGGAGCTTGGCTTCTTCTCACCTCACCAGTGGCTGCTGACAATGGATGCATGCACTGTCCTGTCACCATCTGAGGAGGCCACAAGGATGGTGAGCTGTGACACTGCATGCATCAGTGACACTATCCCTGTAGTCATCCTGCTGGAGCACACGCTGCATGGAATCATGGACAGGGCACTGGAGGCAGAACATCGGGAGGAAGAGGAGGATTTCCTGTCCTCTCAAGGCCTCCTTTATGCAGAAACCATTCCTGCGGGGCCACAGAACACACAGAAGGAGGAGGAAGTGGAGGAGGAGGAGGATTGCAGCAGCATGGAAGTAGAGGATCACATAGAGCAGTCTTCAAGGGACACTTTTCAGTCCCCAGAACCCAGCCAGGAGTAGTACATGGGTGGGAGGAGGTAGTTCCTGACAATGTCATCCTCAGTGACCCAGAGGACTCAGAATCTCCTGCCTCCTCAAACTTACACTGCATGGGCTCCCTGATTCTGCAAAGCCTGTGTAAGGACCTGAGGATTTGTGTTATCAAGAAGAGGGATCAATACTGGTTGGCAACCCTTCTTGATCCACGTTACAAGGGTCAAGGTGCAGAGCTCATCCAGTCTTCCCAGAGGGAGCAGAGGATGAAACATCCTGAGGATGCCTTGAAATTGTGTAACACCTTTCCAGACACAGGGAGGTCACCATTTCCTGGACAACGTGTTTCTGAGGCTTCATTCTGTCAAAGGAAGAGCGGTGGAGAAGGCGGCCAGCTGACCGATTAAACAGTTCTTTAGTCCTCAGCGCCCAGGGCTGTTAGGTTTAAGCACCCATCGGCAGGGTCTGCATCATATGGTGCAGGATTATCTAGGGGCAAGAACAGACTTGGAGACCTTTCCAACTGATCATCCACTGGGTTACTGGGTCTTGAGGATGGATCACTGGCCAGAACTTGCTCAATATGCCATCAAGGTACTGGCCTGTCCTGCATCCAGCGTGCTTTCTGAACGGACATTCAGTGCTGCTGGAGGTTTTATGCATTTACCTGAATGACATCGATTCATTCAGGGGTTTTTTGTGCTTAGCTGTGATTTGGCTACAGCTAATCACATGACACAGCTGGACTGTGATTGGTGCAGCTTGTGCATGTGATCGCTGTGACCATTCACAGCTAGACACACTTGTATACAATGGTTGGCATGAAAGGAAGCCATCCATTGTATACAACTGTCATGTGACCTACAGTGATTGGTCACATGGCACTGGCAACGGGGCCGGTACACAAATCTGTCATCGGCCGTGTCTGAGGTACATGGCCGGTGACAGATCGCACCACAGCCCTGCGGGGTGCACGCTCCAGAAAGGACGCCATATGGCACCACCTGGAGGGGCGAGCTGTTCGTCCAACCGCCATCTGGCTATAGACTGGGCAGCAACTGGTTACACTGCAGGGGGTGATCTCAGTGGAAAGAGTGTCTTCAGTGGGGGAGGGGTGACAACACTAGGGGAGAGGTGTGTCCTCAGAAGGAGAAGAGTGTCCCCAGCACAGGAAAGGAGGGGGAGGAGTGTCTTCAGAGGAGGAAAAGAGAGGAAGGAGTATCTTCAGTGGAGAGGGTGTCTGTAGTGGGGGAGGGTGTCCTCTGTGTGGGGGGGTGTCTTTAGTGGGGGAGGGTGTCCTCTGTGGGGGGAAGAGGGTGTTCTTAGTGGAGGAGGGGAAGGGTTTTTTGGGTAAATGACACCAGATCAAAGTCCTCCTGAGAAGTTCCTAAAGACAGCTGTCTTGTCTATGTAAAAAGATAACTTTAGCTGAATATTAGAAGCACAGCATATTCCAAGGGGGCTATGAGGTAAACTGACCCCAGCTTTGTTTGTGGACAGGGAGGAGTCCAGTGGTCTGTTTGTGGACTGGGAGGAGTCCAGTGGTCTGTTTGTGGACAGGGAGGAGTCCAGTGGTCTGTTTGTGGACAGGGAGGAGTCCAGTGGTCTGTTTGTGGACAGGGAGGAGTCCAGTGGTCTGTTTGTGGACAGGGAGGAGTCCAGTGGTCTGTTTGTGGACAGGGAGGTGTCCAGTGGTCTGTTTGCGGACAGGGAGGAGTCCAGTGGTCTGTTTGTGTTCAGGGAGGAGTCCAGTGGTCTGTTTGCGGACAGGGAGGAGTCCACTGGTCTGTTTGCGGACAGGGAGGAGTCCAGTGGTCTGTTTGTGGACAGGGAGGAGTCCAGTGGTCTGTTTGTGGACAGGGAGGAGTCCAGTGGTCTGTTTGTGGACAGGGAGGAGTCCAGTGGTCTGTTTACGGACAGGGAGGAGTCCAGTGGTCTGTTTACGGACAGGGAGGAGTCCAGTGGTCTGTTTGTGGACAGGGAGGAGTCCAGTGGTCTGTTTACACAAGTCCTAAACAAAAGCTCCATTGTTCTCTGAGTTTCATCTCTCCAGAAGGAAGAAGCTGCTCTGGCTGTACAGATCACACAGGTGGAGTCTACACTGCAGTCTGCATTGTCAGCCGAGCAGCTGAAGGAGTCCAACATCTAACCGTCTACTATTCAGGCGTACTCTTGGAGCACCACCTACACAAGACTCACCTCGTCCATCTAGACTGCTCACTAGAGCTTCTTCTACAGCCTCTGAGCCATCACTTCCCTCCTCTGCTGGAGGCACTTTATTAGGATCTATAGAGGGACAACACTGGCCTCGTATTGTCCATCAGAATCAAGGAAACAGCAGAGATCCAGCCACAGGGGAGGTAGGAAACATCAACGCTGCAACAAGGGATCTCCCACTCATCCAACCATCCCAACAGAAGCCAGCTGATAAGGGGGGATGGGTGGTCATTATGGACACAGCCTGTGATGACAATGAGACACTGGAGAGTGCAAAATCTGGTGCAGCTCTGCATAGGAACCAATCAGCTTCCAGGTTTTTTGGCAAAGCTTAATTGAACAAGCTGAAGTCAGAACCTGATTGGCTCCCATGCGCAGCTGCCCCAGATTTTGCACACTCCAGTTTTAGTAAATAATCCCCATTGTGTCCATCTGAGATGGTTTGTGCCAGATGCTGAGACATAGAGAGGGAAATGGGAGCTAATAGGCTGCAGGAGATCTGCCAAGACATAGAGAGGGAAATGGGTGCTAATAGGCTGCAGGAGATCCGCCAAGACATAGAGAGGGAAATGGGTGCTAATAGGCTGCAGGAGATCCGCTGAGACAGAGAGGGAAATGGGAGCTAATAGGCTGCAGGAGATCCGCTGAGACACAGTGTTAGAAATCAAAATTATGATTCGGCACTTATACTGATGGCAAGCTTGCAAAATATTTGTTTTTTATGATTAATCATAATTAATATTAATATGTGTGAATTGTCGCCTTAAACCGATGATATTTACTTCTTCAGTAAAATAGCTGAGACCAAAAGATATAGAAGTTAAGCTGAGACAGTAAATAGGAATGAGTTGGCTGAGACAGTAAATAGGAATGAGTTGGCTGAGACAGTGAATAGGAATGAGTTGGCTGAGACAGTAAATAGGAATGAGTTGGCTGAGACAGTGAATAGGAATGAGTCGGCTGAGACAGTGAATAGGAATGAGTCGGCTGAGACAGTGAATATGAATGAGTTGGCTGAGACAGTAAACAGGAATGAGTCGGCCGAGACAGTAAATAGGAATGAGCCGGCTGAGACAGTGAATATGAATGAGTTGGCTGAGACAGTGAATAGGAATGAGTTGGCTGAGACAGTGAATAGGAATGAGTTGGCTGAGACAGTGAATAGGAATGAGTTGGCTGAGACAGTAAACAGGAATGAGTCGGCTGAGACAGTGAATAGGAATGAGTTGGCTGAGACAGTAAATAGGAATGAGTTGGCTGAGACAGTGAATAGGAATGAGTTGGCTGAGACAGTGAATAGGAATGAGTTGGCTGAGACCACCTAGACCAGCTGAAGACCATATTTAGGTATAGCTGGATAGACGTCTCTGGTAGTAACATGTGAAAGGCATTAGGAGGACTCATTATAGACTTACTATTACATTATGTATCTGTATAATATCTGTGTATTTAGTTACGTTTCTAATATTGATGTATATATAGATTAGTGATTATACATTGAAGTTATATTATCATTTATATATAACAAGCTGAGGTTACATCATCAGGTTACAATATTATGTACATCAGCATCCATATGTTCCTGTCCATCAAAGACATCATGTGAGTGTCCCCCCCCCCCCCCTTCTATGCCATACAAGGTATGAAGAATCTCTCGCTATGACACTCATGCTGCATAAAGGGGGCTGGAGGGACAGAGGTGGTACTCTCACACGCTACACAACACTCTGACACACATACATGTCTAGGACATTCTGAGAAGCTGCAACAGGTGCGTGCTGCAAGATCATCACTTCCGTCTATTTCTGGCTTCTTCACGAAGTCTCGAGAAGGACAAGGAGAGCATGAGAAGGACAGACGTCCATGAAGGACAGGACAGCACACGGCCGGACATCTATAACAAAAATGGTGACTTATCTTTACACTTCTGCTTGATATTTCTACAGTAGTTGTATCTCCATGGAACTGTTCATGATACGCTTTACATTGTTATTTCTACAGTAGTTGTATCTCCATGGAACTGTTCATGATACGCTTTACATTGTTATTTCTACAGTAGTTGTATCTCCATGGAACTGTTCATGATACACTTACATTGTTATTTCTACAGTAGTTGTATCTCCATGGAACTGTTCATGATACACTTACATTGTTATTTCTACAGTAGTTGTATCTACATGGAACTGTTCATGATACACTTTACATTGTTATTTCTACAGTAGTTGTATCTCCATGGAACTGTTCATGATACACTTACATTGTTATTTCTACAGTAGTTGTATCTCCATGGAACTGTTCATGATACACTTACATTGTTATTTCTACAGTAGTTGTATCTCCATGGAACTGTTCATGATACACTTACATTGTTATTTCTACAGTAGTTGTATCTCCATGGAACTGTTCATGATACGCTTTACATTGTTATTTCTACAGTAGTTGTATCTCCATGGAACTGTTCATGATACGCTTTACATTGTTATTTCTACAGTAGTTGTATCTCCATGGAACTGTTCATGATACGCTTTACATTGTTATCTCTACAGTAGTTGTATCTACATGGAACTGTTCATGATACACTTTACATTGTTATTTCTACAGTAGTTGTATCTCCATGGAACTGTTCATGATACACTTTACATTGTTATTTGTACAGTAGTTGTATCTCCATGGAACTGTTCATGATACACTTTACATTGTTATTTGTACAGTAGTTGTATCTCCATGGAACTGTTCATGATACACTTTACATTGATATTTCTACAGTAGTTGTATCTCCATGGAACTGTTCATGATACACTTACATTGTTATTTCTACAGTAGTTGTATCTCCATGGAACTGTTCATGATACACTTACATTGATATTTCTACAGTAGTTGTATCTCCATGGAACTGTTCATGATACGCTTACATTGTTATTTCTACAGTAGTTGTATCTCCATGGAACTGTTCATGATACACTTACATTGATATTTCTACAGTAGTTGTATCTCCATGGAACTGTTCATGATACGCGTTACATTGTTATTTCTACAGTAGTTGTATCTCCATGGAACTGTTCATGATACACTTTACATTGTTATTTCTACAGTAGTTGTATCTCCATGGAACTGTTCATGATACACTTACATTGTTATTTCTACAGTAGTTGTATCTCCATGGAACTGTTCATGATACGCTTTACATTGTTATTTCTACAGTAGTTGTATCTCCATGGAACTGTTCATGATACACTTTACATTGTTATTTCTACAGTAGTTGTATCTCCATGGAACTGTTCATGATACGCGTTACATTGTTATTTCTACAGTAGTTGTATCTCCATGGAACTGTTCATGATACACTTTACATTGTTATTTCTACAGTAGTTGTATCTCCATGGAACTGTTCATGATACACTTTACATTGTTATTTCTACAGTAGTTGTATCTCCATGGAACTGTTCATGATACGCTTTACATTGTTATTTCTACAGTAGTTGTATCTCCATGGAACTGTTCATGATACGCTTACATTGTTATCTTACACCATTGTGTGACAGAATAAAATCACACTTCATTTTTTATTTCAACGGCTCTTCATTCATAATTGCCTCAAGACACTAAAGAAGTATTGTATGTGTCTAAAATCCAACACATAGAAAGGGAAATGGGTGCTAATAGGTTGCAGGAGATCTGCTGAGACAAAAGGAGGGAAATTTGCGCTAATAGGCTGCAGGAGATCCGCTGAGACATAGAGAGGGAAATGGGAGCTAATAGGTTGCAGGAGATCTGCTGAGACAAAAGGAGGGAAATTTGCGCTAATAGGCTGCAGGAGATCCGCTGAGACATAGAGAGGGAAATGGGAGCTAATAGGCTGCAGGAGATCCGCTGAGACAAAAGGAGGGAAATGGGCGCTAATAGGCTGCAGGAGATCCGCTGAGACATAGAGAGGGAAATGGGTGCTAATAGGCTGCAGGAGATCTGCTGAGACATAGAGAGGGAAATGGGTGCTAATAGTCTGCAGGAGATCCGCTGAGACATAGAGAGGGAAATGGGCACTAATAGGCTGCAGGGGATCCTCTGAGACAATGAAATGTGTATGAAATGGATGGATGTGCAGACACTCCCAGAAGATGATGTCATTATGAGTGGATTGATATATATTTTTGCATTGTCCCCCCCAGAAGGATCAGGTTTGGCGGGATCGCTCTCATTAGCTATACATTTGTATTTTGTGTTCTGTGTTTGTAAGACTTTTCTATATGTAATAAGAGATGTTTGTTGAACAGTTGGTTACATAAGAGTTACATTTATTTCTTCTTCCTTTATTCAGTAATGTTTCATCTCCCGTAGTATCCCTGTAAGGTACATATTATACAGGAAGGGGGATTATGGGATGGATCTCGGGGCTGCAGTTCCTCTGAACTCCACAAGGTGCTGATCTCATCTATACTCACACAGGAAGTCTCTATGGAATACAGGCAGGAAGTGATGTCAGGTACAGACAGGAAGTGATGTCAGGCACAGACAGGAAGTGATGTCAGGCACAGACAGGAAGTGATGTCAGGGACGGAGAGGAAGCATATCAGAGACGTTGCTGGACGTGACAGCAGAGGAGGTAATAAGATGTTTTTTCCTATTTAACCCCCGTCATGTCGGTCCTCTTCCTCCACAGTCATGTCCATCCTCTCCCTCCACAGTCATGTCGGTCCTCTTCCTCCACAGTCACATCTGTCCTCTTCCTCCATAGTCATGTCCGTCCTCTTCCTCCATAGTCACTGTGACGTCTTTTATCTCCAGCAGATGATGATACACACATATATAGTGTGGGAACCCAGATGAACCCCTTCAGGGGCAGAACATTCCCCCACTTCCGGGGCCGGAACATTCTCCTCATTGTGGAGATAAATTCTAGTAATATGGTCCTCTAAACAAACAGCACTGACAATAAATAGACAAGACAAGGACCATCCTGACCATACATGGCCTACAAAGGGCAATGATGACACTACACAGGCAGCCAATGGGCAATCATTACACTATGCAGCCAACACAATGATGGAGTGCCGGGGTCAGGAGTATGGAGCATAGAGCCCCTTACATTGCTGCTCAGGAGGAAGAATACATTCCTTTGTAACAGAAAATGTATATAAATCTGAGGCTCTTTTAGGAATGTCCGGGGGGGTTAAAGAATGAAAGGGGCTTTGGTGTCTCCAGACCAATCAGGTTTTATCCCGGACAGATTTATCAGTGACAACATTCTCCTTACATTACACATTAGTCAGGACACCAATTTGCACTCCAGAGAAGTTTTGTTACTGAGTTTGGACACTAATAAGGCCTTCGATGGTGTCCTTTGGCCTTGTTTTCCTGGGTGCAGAGAATGGGTGTCAGTGATGAGTGTTTATCTGGTATACTCGCCCTCTATGACTCTCCCATAACAAGGATCAGACTTCCCGGCTGTAACTCTGACTTTGTTACATTGGGTAGAGGTACCCGTCATGGTTGTCCTCTGTCATCCCTATTGTTTGCACTGGTGTTGGGACCTTTGGTGATTGCAATCAGATCACATTCGGAGATCTCTGGTTACCCTTTATTGGTTTCACCTTTCAGAATCTGTATGTATGCTGATGATGTAATGCTTTTCCTCACCATCCCGTTAGTATCATTGCCTAATCTATGGCGGTATTGAACGACTTTGCTGTAGTGTCAGGTCTGTTCATGTCACTAAATCAGTGGTTATGCCATCAATGTTCCTGATTCCCTGAGTGCCTCTCTCTGTAGCTCTTTTCCATTTCGTTGGGCCACGGATCGGATTTTCTATTTAGGTATCAACCTCACTCCCAGATACTCAGATATGTTTGCTGCTAATTACCCCCCATGTGTGTCGCCCCTCTACTCTACTGAAGATTTGCCATGGGTACCCCATCTCCTTCCTGGGTAGAGTCACGGCAGTCACAATGAATATTCTGCCTAAACTACCGTATTTTTCGCCATATAAGACGCTCTGGCATATAAGACGCACCCAATTTTAAAGGAGGAAAATCTAGAAAAAAAAGATTCTGAACCCAATACTGTAGTAAAATATTTTATATCAGCTGTGTAAAGTTAACAGCAGTTTATGAACAATTTTATGCCAACCATGTAACAAATCCAGAAATGAAAGAACTCACGGTTCGGATCGTTCCACGGATCAGGAGTCACGGATCGGATCTTTTTCGGATCAGTAAAAAAAAAACAACAAGACAAACATACCGGTACGTTTTGTCTTTTTGTTTAATACATCATCCACCATTGAAACATATATTCATTGACTTAAACCCAAAAACCCACAATTATAGTGAAAAAATCAAGACCCAAAGAGATTACCCAAAAATAAAAAATAATCTGGGTAATCTCTTTGGGTCTTGATTTTTTCAATATAATTGTGGGTTTTTGGGTTTAAGTCAATGAATATATGTTTTATTAGTACTTCAGGGAAAGGATATTGATATGACTTTAAGGGATTTCTGAGGATTTTATATATATATGTGTGCTGATTTATACTTATTCTTATCATCCACCATTGCCCCCACTCATCACTGTAAAGTCCACCATTGCCCCCCACTCGTCATCACCATCACTGTTCCAGTGCAACATTGCCCCCACATTAGTAATAATAGCCAGTAACATTGCCCCCACATTAGTAATAATAGCCAGTAACATTGCCCCCAACATAGTAATAATAGCCAGTAACATTGCCCCCACATTAGTAATAATAGCCAGTAACATTGCCCCCAACATAGTAATAATAGCCAGTAACATTGCCCCCACATTAGTAATAATAGCCAGTAACATTGCCCCCACATTAGTAATAATAGCCAGTAACATTGCCCCCACATTAGTAATAATAGCCAGTAACATTGCCCCCACATTAGTAATAATAGCCAGTAACATTGCCCCCACATTAGTAATAATAGCCAGTAACATTGCCCCCAACATAGTAATAATAGCCAGTAACATTGCCCCCACATTAGTAATAATAGCCAGTAACATTGCCCCCACATTAGTAATAATAGCCAGTAACATTGCCCCCACATTAGTAATAATAGCCAGTAACATTGCCCCCACATTAGTAATAATAGCCAGTAACATTGCCCCCACATTAGTAATAATAGCCAGTAACATTGCCCCCAACATAGTAATAATAGCCAGTAACATAGCCCCCAACATAGTAATAATAGCCAGTAACATTGCCCCCACATTAGTAATAATAGCCAGTAACATTGCATTGCCCCGCTCCTCACCTGTTGTTGTAGATCCGCGCTATGGTAGGATCCACGAGCAGAGGGGGTGATGACGTCAGCGCGCACCGCTGGGTGTACTAAGATGGCTGACCGCTCCAGAGATAGGCCAAAGCCACGGCCTTTCCTACAGCCGTGGCCCCGCCTCACGTATTCTCTCTCTATTCGTCGTATAAGACGCACCAACTTTTCCCCCCCAGTTTTGGGGAAGAAAAAGTGCGTCTTATACGGCGAAAAATACGGTACTTTATCTATTTACATCACTTCCAGTCTCCGTCTCCAAAATGTTTCTGGATCGCTTTCAGCGGCTGATTAACAATTTATTTGGTGTAATAAACGTCCACGTTTTACCTCATCGGTTTTGTACTGGTCACAACGGACGGGGGGCCTCGGTCTTCCCAATTTTTGGCTCTATTACCTTTCAGCGTGTTTTGCACAATTATCACAATGGGCGACTGTTAACTCCCAGATCCCGGGGGTTAGATTTGAATCTCAATCTATACGCCCATTTTATTTACCGGGTATTTTATGGTCCAAAATCCTCCCTCGATCGTTAACTTTTTCTGACTCTGTTGTGACCATTCATTGACACTTTGGTCTCGATGGAAACTTCAATGAAATCTGGTCTCTTCTGTTTCCCCGGGTGTATCGTTTTTTGGTGACCCTAACTTTAGTACAGCATTTTCTTCTCCTCGGGCGTTTCATTGGTGGTACGATAGATCCTTTATTAGGTTGTCTGACTGTCAAAGTGGAGGATCTTATATTCCCTTTGATATGATGTGCGTACTTTTTGATGTTCCGCTTCGTGAATATCATCGTTATCGGCAGATTAGACATTTTTTAACTCGCATTTTGGCCTTACACCTTCATCTCCGATTTCTGAACGTATGAGCCGTGACTATCCCAGGGGCAAAGGTCTTATCTCTGATCTGTATCACCAATTCCTGGTCAGTCTCTCTCCCACACCTCCTTTATAGAGACAAAAATGGGAGGAGGATAGTGGTATCACCTTTTCGGATGAGGATTGGGATTCCATGGTGGATAACATATGTAAGAGCTCTCCATCTCTTTCTGTCCATGAGACGGCCCTCAAGGTATTAACCAGATGGTATTATACCCCGTCAAGGCTACACGTTTTGTACCCACAAACGTCCCCGTTATGTTTCCGGGGCTGCGGCCTCACCGGTACTTTGGGACATACGTTGTGGGCTTGCCCAACTTTATCCTTGGTGTGGGGCAGGATATCTGAGTTGGTGACTTCACTGGTGGGTGTTCCGGTACGTCTGACTATACAGTCTTCCTATTGGGAGCTCGTATCCCGGGGGTTCCTGATAATGTTATGACATTGATACATACTATTTGTATTTCTACTTTGTGGGCTATCGCCCTACATTGGGAATCTATCACGGTACCATTGGCCTCTGTATTACATAGAGTAGATGCTGTGATGATCATGGAGAGAATTCATTATAACTTACTGGACAAGATGCACTTGTCTGATAGAAAATGGGAATCATGGAAGGTTCAGAGACATTTACTACATGAATAGTGGCATTCCATGTGAAGGTTGATTGACGTGTCCTGTTCACACATATATCATTCAGTCTACTTTTCCTTTATATTTCTCATGTACTTAGGATCTATTCTCCTTTCCTTTCTCTTCTTTTTTACCCTTTCTATATGATGGTGTCTTTCTGAATTGTACGATTCAAGTGTGCCTTGTTAATACTGTACACATTGTTTTTCTGAAAGTAGAGACTTTAGAGAAAAAAGTGGCAGGTCTAATTTTTTATGTCACAAAATATCACAAAGTCTAGGAAATGCCAAAGGGATCAAAAAAGCAATAAATGACCCATTTATTTGCAAAAATATAAAAGCCGAGGTTGCAGCGAGTAAATAGATATCCAACATGTCAAACCTTAAGTTGTGTGTGCTGAAATGGTGACAACCTTTAGTCCCCGGTATTATATATAGGTGACACATTTATAGCCCCTTCTAGGTCATCAGTATAGAGTACGGAGGAGGTCTGCTCCTAGAATTATCCTCTCATTCTGGTGTGACCGGCGATATGTAACGTGTATCACAATCAATGTTATCACGTGTAGGCCCTCCAGCGTGTGCTCTTATGTTTGGGTGTCCATATATGTGGGGGTGGGGAGCCTCAACATTTTTTAAGGGGAGGAGTTATATACTTGGGTGTAACTTTAATTGTTTACAATTAAAAAAACATTTTTACTTGAGGGGACAAAGTCCTCTATGAGATGACTTTTGATGACAGGTTCTCTTTATTGAGACATCCAAGGTCTAAAAGACCCCCAATGTCTCCTCTGTACTCCATTGGATGTAATGTAGAGCACATCGCACCGCATTACATTCTTTGCCGGCCTCGATGGTCGGGAAATCAGTCATAATGTCACTTCTGGGTCAGGACAAGAAGGGAGTGAACGTGTCCGCTCTCCTCTGCCCCTCTACCCTCCGACACCCGCTGACCCGGGCCCACAGATGGGCAAGCAGAGCCGGGGAAGCATAGTAGGTACAGGAGAGGATCACACACACAGGCTGGCACCTGAAAGGAGAGCCCTGCGGCTTGCCCTCAGCAGGGATAAAGATTAAAAACAATACTTGCCCCCAGAACTACATGTCCCGGGCGTCGGGTGATGTAAAGTGACCATCCCTGCATGATGAGCCGACATTGACCTCACAGCACTGCCTCAGAGCAAACTAGTCATAGGAAGGATCAGATTTATCATTCTGGGTAATGCATCTCTCCTACCTCCACTCCTAACTCAAAATCACATTGACTCCTGTTATATTCAGAACAAATGGTGTTTTATATTTGTGTATGTTGACCAGTCCTCACCTCCAGTTGCACCCAGTTTATGACTGTAGCCTGGTTCCTAAGAAACATCCCCCACTATTCATGTGATCCTTATCAGCTTCTAATTGGGGTGGAGTTGAATGCTCATTTGAGCATCTCCCTATAAATTTAGATCAGCTCATGGGGGGAGATCTCTGATGGGGGGCACAGTCTCTGATGAGGGTGCTGCTTCAGATTGAGTGCGGCTTCGAAAGAGTGCGAAGCAGTTAAACACAGCAGTTGAACTTAAGCAGCAGGAAGACACCAACAAGAAACTCTACTGCACGCTGGACAGACTGCAAGCAAACACCCCGGGAAACCTCTCTTACATACCTGAGTCCCACTCGGTTTACGTGTACCTTTATATAATACACCCCTCTTCTCCTCTTCATATTACTATCCTCTGTTCCCAAATCTCATTTCTTTACCCCTCTGCTCCACCCCAAAACTTGTACATCTCCCCCCTTATTGCTATCATCTCCCTACTGCTGCTCTCATCACCCCCCCAAAATGCCTCTTCCACTCCTCCTTCTCATTTTCCTCTCCTCCATTCTCAAAATCCATTCACTATATCCCTCTGCTCCTCCTAAACATTTGTATATTGTGTCCTCACTGCTTCCTTCGCCCCTCTATGGCACCCACCACCTCCTCCTATTACTCCGCTCTCCCACTGACCCGAACACCTCCACTAGTAGTTTCTCACGCTCCTGCACATCCCGCTCCCATGCCACCTTTCTCACCCTTCTCCTCCTCCTAGCCGCGGGGGACATCTCCCCAAATCCTGGCCCTCCACCACCTCCCTCACCCACACAACACCCTCCCGCCTCCACGTCCTACCGCAACCCCCGCAACCTAGTATCTGTCCCCCTGCTCCCTAAAATCTCCCCCCCCCGTTTTCATGCGCACTCCTGAACGCCCGATCGGTGTGCAACAAGCTTACCGCCATCCACGACCTCTTTGTTTCCCGCTCCCTCAACCTCCTAGCGATCACGGAAACCTGGATCCAGCCCACTGACTCTACCTCCCCTGCTGCACTCTCCTACGGAGGTCTCACCTGGACCCACTCACCCAGACCTGACGGTCGTAAAGGTGGTGGGGTTGGCCTGCTCCTGTCACCGCAGAGCACCTTCCGAGTCCTCCCAAACCCCCCCTCCCTATCCTTCTCCTCCTTCAAGGCCCACTGCGTCCGACTATTCTCCCCAACCCCCCTGAAGATTGCTGTGATATACCGGCCTCCTGGATCCATACCCCGCTTCCTGGATGACTTTTCCTCCTGGCTACCCTTCTTCCTCTCCTCTGAGCTACCCACCATCATTCTTGGGGATTTCAACATCCCTGTCAACCTTGACAACCCGGACACATCCCATCTCCTCCACTTAACTTCCTCCTTTACACTTGCACAGTGCATACAATCCACCACCCACTCCGACGGAAATATCCTGGACCTTGTCTTCTCCAACCGCTGCGCTCCCCACAACCTCACTAACACCCCCTTCCCTCTCTCTGACCACAACCTGATTACCTTCTCTATCTCCTCGTCCTCCAACGCCTACCCCTCCAAATGTCACACTACTACCAGCCGTAACCTCCGCAACCTTAACCCTGCCCCCCTCCACTCCGCAGCTGATCAACTCCATGACAGCATCCTCCCCCTGTCCTGCCCCGACTTGGCTATGACTGCCTACAACAACGCGCTGTCAGCAGCCCTTGACTCACTAGCGCCTTTAACCACACGCAACATCAGACCCCGACCGCTCCAGCCCTGGCAGACTGATCACACCAAAACCCTCAAACGACACAGTCGTGCCCTGGAGCGACTATGGCGCAAAACAAAATCCCAACAAGCCTTTACCCGCTACAAATCTGCCTTCCGCACCTACACCTCCTCCCTCCACGCAGCCAAACAAGCCTACTTCCTGACTCTCATCAAGGCCCTCTCCTCCAATCCTCGCCGACTCTTCTCCACCTTCAACTCTCTACTCTCTCCACCCCCACCTCCACCCAGCACCTCACTCACCACCCTTGAGATTGCCAATCACTTCAAAAACAAGATTGACACAATTCGCAAGGACATCGCCGCAACTCACACGCCCTCTCAACCCGTCCCCTCTCACACAGCTACCCCCTCATCCCCCCTCCCCCTCGACATTACCCGCAGGGACTTCGTCACTCCTCAAACTCCCTCTAACCCCGTTCCCCCTCACTCAGCTACCCCCTCATCACCCCTCTCCCACGGCCCCACCACTGCTCTGACCTCCACTTCCACCCCACCCTACATTCCTCATACTGAAGCCCCCCAACACTCCACACCTTTGACCTTACTACCATCGAGGAAGTCTCCAAGATCCTCTCTGATGCCCGCCTCACCACCTGCTCCCTCGACCCTATCCCCTCACAATTCCTACGACCTCCCTCCTCCTCCATCCTACGCTCCCTCACCCACATCTTTAATCTCTCCCTCTCCTCCGGCACTTTCCTCTCCCCACTGAAGCATGCACACATCACCCCTATACTTAAAAAGCCCTCCCTGGACCCCAATGACCCGAACAACCTCAGACCCATCTCCCTGCTCCCACTTACATCTAAACTCCTCGAGCGCCTCGTCTACACCCGCCTATGCTCTCACCTCAACGACAACAACCTCCTCGATCCCCTACAGTCCGGCTTCCATCCCCTACACTCCACCGAAACCGCCTTACTCACACTCTCCAACGACCTGCTAACCACCAAAGCTAATGGCCACTATTCAGTGCTCCTACTCCTTGACCTCTCTGCGGCCTTCGACACAGTTGACCACCCCCTCCTCCTCAAAATACTACACTCCCTCGGCCTCAGAGATTCTGCTCTCTCCTGGCTCTCATCCTACCTGTCACAACGCTCTTTCAGCGTTACCTATAATGCTACCACCTCCCCCTCACTCCCCCTCTCTGTTGGGGTCCCTCAAGGCTCTGTCCTTGCGCCCCTTCTCTTCTCCATCTACACCTCCTCCCTTGGCCAACTCATACACTCTCACGGCTTCAACTACCACCTCTATGCCGACGACACACAAATCTATCTCTCAACCCCCCACCTCACCCCCTCGGTCTCTGCCCGAATCACACACCTACTGAGCGACATATCAGATTGGATGTCGCTCCACTTCCTTAAACTGAATCTCTCCAAAACCGAGCTTCTGGTCTTCCCCCCAGCCCGAACCCCACCCCCCATTGACTTCTCCATCACATCCAACAACGCCAATATCAAACCCGCCCTGCAGGCCAGAGTACTGGGTGTCATTCTGGACTCCAACCTATCCTTCCAGCCCCAAGTCCAATCTTTAACAAACTCGTGCAGACTCCACCTCCGCAACATCGCCAAAATCTGCACGTTCCTAACCCCAGAAACCACTAAACAGTTCATCCACTCCCTCATCATATCACGACTAGACTACTGCAACTCCCTCCTCACTGGCCTGCCTCACCACAGGCTATCCCCGCTTCAGTCCATCCTGAATACGGCTGCCAGACTCATTTACCTTTCCAACTGCTCCGTTTCCGCCACCCCCCTCTGCCAATCCCTCCACTGGCCTCCACTCAGTGACCTCCACCCCCCTCTGCCAATCCCTCCACTGGCCTCCATTCAGTGTCCTCCACCCCCCTCTGCCAATCCCTCCACTGGCTTCCGATTGCGCAACGGATCAAATTCAAAATCCTAACACTGACGTACAAAGCTGTCCACCATACTGCCCCGAACTACATCACTGACCTAATATCCAAGTACTGCCCAACACGCACACTCCGCTCCTCACAAGACCTCCTTCTCTCTAGTTCCCTGGTCTCCTCCTCCCATGCCCGCCTCCAGGACTTTTCCAGGGTGTCACCCATCCTCTGGAACTCCCTTCCCCAACCCATCAGATTATCACCTACTCTCCTCTCCTTTAGGCGCACCCTGAAAACACATCTCTTCAGGGAAGCCTTCCCCACCCCCTCCTAACCTGCTGACCTCCTCCACTCTTCCTACCACTCCATCCCCCACAGCTATCTCCTCCTGTGCCACCATCCCCTCCCTCCTAGATTGTAAGCTCGAAAGAGCAGGGCCCTCAATCCCCTCATGTTTTGCATTGTATTGGTATTGTTCTGTCACATGTTCTGTCCCCCATTGTAATGTACAGCGCTGAGCGAACTATTGGCGCTTTATAAATACTGTATAATAATAATAATAATCATTCCTTGTCTGCAGATCTAAAACTCATCAAAACCAGTTCAGGGACCAAACAAACCCAACAGAGTAAAGGGGACCCCGGACCTCAAAATTGTAGTAAACACTAAACAGTCCAAACAAAATGTCTTCCCATGGGGAGAGTAGTTCTTCAATGTCCAGCAACCCTCCTATTCCCCCCTCACATCCACATCCTATTATTGTGTGACCAATACCATCCAAATCATTCTTACTTTCATTTCCCAAAGTTATCCGTCTACAAGGAGACCTGTATAGATCACATGATGGCACCAATGAGGATGGAGGAGGACCGGAGTCACATGACTGAGAAGATACTAAACCTCACCCTGGAGATCATCTACCTGCTGACCGGAGAGGTGAGGAGGATTCTGGGAGGTCACATGACATCGCTCTTATCTCTATTAATAAAACAGACCTGACTGGAGAGGTGAGGAGGATTCTGGGAGGTCACATGACATCACTCTTATCTCTATTAATAATACACAGACCTGACCGGAGAGGTGAGGAGGATTCTGGGAGGTCACATGACATCACTCATCTCTATTAATAAAACACAGACCTGACCGGAGAGGTGAGGAGGATTCTGGGAGGTCACATGACATCACTCTCATCTCTATTAATAAAACAGACCTGACTGGAGAGGTGAGGAGGATTCTGGGAGGTCACATGACATCACTCTCATCTCTATTAATAAAACACAGACCTGACCGGAGAGGTGAGGAGGATTCTGGGAGGTCACATGACATCGCTCTTATCTCTATTAATAAAACAGACCTGACTGGAGAGGTGAGGAGGATTCTGGGAGGTCACATGACATCACTCTCATCTCTATTAATAAAACACAGACCTGACCGGAGAGGTGAGGAGGATTCTGGGAGGTCACATGACATCACTCTTATCTCTATTAATAAAACACAGACCTGACCGGAGAGGTGAGGAGGATTCTGGGATTCCAACATGATATTCCTATTGGTTCCTCAATACAGAGATTTCCTCTTCTGAAGTCAGGTGATCATATGACCATCACAGTGCCTCCATGTGACTCCCTAAACCCTGAGAGACACAACATGCAGAAGATTCTAGAAGTCACCAAGAAGATGATGGAGCTGCTGACAGGAGAGGTGAGCGGTGCCGGGAATTCTGGGACATTCTCCAGTAACAGACAAGGGATGTGTCTGGATGGTGACTGTATCATTGTGTGTGTCAGGTTCCTATAAGGTGTCAGGGTGTCACTGTCTATTTCTCCATGGAGGAGTGGGAGTATTTAGAAGGACACAAGGATCTCTACAAGGACGTCATGATGGACAATCAGCCGCCCCTCACATCACCGGGTAAGAGGAGACTTTATTGTAAAGGAGAGAGCAGTACGGAGGATCCACCTAGATCCCCCATCATCTGATAAACACATAGAAACAATGGATTCAGTCAGTGTGTGTGTTTCCTACAGATGGATCCAGTCATGGGAACCCACCAGAGAGATGTCCCCGTCCTCTGTATTCCCGGGATTCCACACAGGAAGGTCACACCATCCCTCCCCATCATCAGGTAGATGATAATTATTGGTAGTTGTGATTTATACACAGCATGTTTGTTACAATGAATGTTTTATTATATCTTTCAGAGTGGAATCCTCGGGGATGATAATATTGATGTTAAAGAAGAGTATAAAGAGGAGGATGAGGAGTATGGAGTGATGGAGGAGTTTTCAGAAGGACACAAGGATATGATGGAGCCACCTAATACCAGGAACCCACCAGAGAGATGTCCCCGTCCTCTGTATTCCTGGGATTCCACACAGGAAGGTCACACCATCCCTCACTATTACAAGGTCGGTGGGAGGGAGAATCTAGAACATGGACATGTGATGATGATGTGTGGATTTTTTATGTGGCCTTACATTTTACAGATGATATTTTCTCTCATTTCCTGGATTTAGAGTGGAGATCCAATCGATATAGAATTTGAGGTGATAGCAGAAGAAGAAGAGGCGTATGTGAGGGATGATCAGCAGTCTATGGAGGAGGATGGAATAACGGGGACATTTATAGAGGAGGACACTCCTACAGAGATCAGCACAGGTGGGTCATGAACACTAAATCCATTCCTCCACCCATACTGCTCACTGATTGGTCCAGAGTAGGGCGGGGACTGGGTGATATCAGCCTGTAATCCCCTGGTCACTTTCCTGAGCTGTGTTCCCCGTCCTGTATTCCTGGATTTCTCTCGGATAATCTTCCTTCTCTGTGCTGCAGACACAATTTATGTATCTAGACTGGATTTATGGAGGTTCTGGGGTTCAGCTGGCAGCAAAATGTTCATTTTCACTAGAGATGAGCGAAGTATTCAAAAATTTGATTCGGCTGATTCGGCGAATTTCAGGAAGAAATTTGATTCGATGCGAATTTATTCGCTACGAAGATAACTTATAAAAAGGGTTTCTAGGCTTCAGAGAGCCTTTAAATTAGTGCAGAACACTGTACCTTTAATTTAAATGCCCTTGGAGATGAGGAAGGAGAAGGAGAAGGATGAGAAGAAGGAGAAGGAGAAGGATGAGAAGAAGGAGAAGGAGAAGGATGAGAAGAAGGAGAAGGAGAAGGATGAGAAGAAGGAGAAGGAGAAGGATGAGAAGAAGGAGAAGGATGAGAAGAAGGAGAAGGATGAGAAGAAGGAGAAGGATGAGAAGAAGGAGAAGGATGAGAAGAAGGAGAAGGATGAGAAGAAGGAGAAGGATGAGAAGAAGGAGAAGGATGAGAAGAAGGAGAAGGATGAGAAGAAGGAGAAGAAGGAGAAGAAGGATGAGAAGAAGGAGAAGGATGAGAAGAAGGAGAAGGATGAGAAGAAGGATGAGAAGAAGGAGAAGGATGAGAAGAAGGAGAAGGATGAGAAGAAGGATGAGAAGAAGGATGAGAAGAAGGATGAGAAGAAGGATGAGAAGAAGGATGAGAAGAAGGATGAGAAGAAGGAGAAGGATGAGAAGAAGGAGAAGGATGAGAAGAAGGAGAAGGATGAGAAGAAGGAGAAGGATGAGAAGAAGGACAGTTCTGTGACAGTTTCTGTCTATTTCTGACAGTTCTGGGACATTCACTCCATACAGCGGTTGAAACATTGTATCTATTTGTTTCCATAAATGACATTCTGCAGATACACTTTTTGCCGGCTTGGAATTATTCTTATTTTCATCCTACTTCTTCTTCTTCTTCTTCATCCTCTTCTTCTTCTGAGGATGAGGATGAGGATGAAGAAGAAGAAGTAGGATGAAAATAAGAATTCCAAACCGGCAAAAAGTGTATGTGCAGAGTTCCTCTATTTCTAACAGTTCTCTGACAGCTCCTTCACATGTACAGCGGTTGAAACATCTGTATCCTAAATGGAAACAAATAGATACAATGTTTCAACCGCTGTACATGTGAAGGAACTGTCAGAGAAATGTCAGAAATAGCGGAGCTCTCTGCAGGGACACTTTTGCCAGCTGATCGGGAAAAATTCGATTCGCGCACCCGAAGTAGGCAAAATTTCGGATTCGACGCAAATCGAATTTTTCCTGAAATTTGTATCGAATTCCGGTTCGCCTGGTTCGATTCGCTCATCACCATAAGTGTTACTAGACCTGGGCACCTGGGATGTGTGCTTTGAGTCTTCTTCCCCATGTTCGGGTCTAGTAAGATCTCTGACAGAATATTTCTCCCAGGGTTCCTTGCTCTGTGGTCTGCTGGCTGTGCCGGGTGGAGGGATATGTCTGTAGTGTCTCAGACCCAAGTCACTGAGTGCAGTCTCAGGAGATGGGAGGCAGCGGTGTGGGATCTCTGCAACTTGTCTACAGTAAACATTTAATGTTCTACTGATTACTGAATACCAATATTATGAGTCCTGACTCTTACACTGTATAATTTATATTGTACATTACATACTCCTGACCCCTGCACTATATACTCTATGTTGTACATTACATACTCCTGACCCCTGCACTATATACTCTATGTTGTACATTACATACTCCTGACCCCTGCACTATATACTCTATGTTGTACATTACATCCTCCTGACTCCTGCACTATATACTCTATGTTGTACATTACATACTCCTGGCCCCTGCACTATATACTCTGTGTTGTACATTACATCCTCCTGACCCCTGCACTATATACTCTATGTTGTACATTACATACTCCTGACCCCTGCACTATATACTCTGTGTTGTACATTACATCCTCCTGACCCCTGCACTATATACTCTATGTTGTACATTACATACTCCTGGCCCCTGCACTATATACTCTGTGTTGTACATTACATCCTCCTGACCCCTGCACTATATACTCTATGTTGTACATTACATACTCCTGACCCCTGCACTATATACTCTGTGTTGTACATTACATCCTCCTGACCCCTGCACTATATACTCTGTGTTGTACATTACATACTCCTGACCCCTGCACTATATACTCTGTTGTACATTCCATACTCCTGACCCCTGCACTATATACTCTATGTTGTACATTACATACCCCTGACCCCTGCACTATACACTCTATGTTGTACATTACATACTCCTGGCCCCTGCACTATATACTCTATGTTGTACATTACATACTCCTGACCCCTGCACTATATACTCTGTTGTACATTACATACTCCTGACCCCTGCACTATATACTCTGTTGTACATTACATACTCCTGACCCCTGCACTATATACTCTATGTTGTACGTTACATACTCCTGGCCCCTGCACTATATACTCTATGTTGTACATTACATACTCCTGGCCCCTGCACTATATACTCTGTGTTGTACATTACATACTCCTGACCCCTGCACTATATACTCCATGTTGTACATTACATACTCCTGACCCCTGCACTATATACTCCATGTTGTACATTACATACTCCTGACCCCTGCACTATATACTCCATGTTGTACATTACATACTCCTGACCCCTGCACTAAATACTCTGTGTTGTACATTACATAGTCCTGACTTCTGCTCTCCCCCTCCCCCCACTGCTATATATACACATAATATGGATTCTCTTTTGTTCCCCCCATTTCCTCCCAGCTGGACATTTTATATCGGATGATGTGATTGGAGCACAGACTTTTACATGGTGATAATAATGTGATAACATCCTCCAACTTTGGACCCTTAAACAGAAAGTGATAATGAGGGCGGAGTCAATACCCCAATGATGGTGGTCTTCAGGATCAGTCCAGTCTTCATCTTGGTTGTTCTCCCCCCATCCTCACTCTCTGACCTCTGGTGGGGCTCAGCCCCGCTGTTCTTCATGACTAAATCATGGAGTAAATAAGGAAGTGCAGTACTTCTTGTGTTGGGAAGATGGCGATGAGTGATAGAGGGGGTGGGGACCCTCGTCCTATAATCCCCTCATCACTGTCCCTCCTATAAAAGACAGTTCTGGTTGTTTCCTCACTCTCTGACTAAGGTCCATGAATAAAGAAATGACCTGGTAGGAGATCAGAGGAGCCATTTCCTAGTTCCCTTGAGGGTGGAATTGTAAGCTCCTCAGAGACCAAGCTGCCTGATGTGGGCGGAGTCCTGGTTTGGAGGAACCAATCAGCTCCTGTCTAGTAATCCTCTTTGTCTTTGTATTTTAGTCCATGGCCGGGAGATGAGGAAAACCTCCGAGGATTGTCTCACTTTGTCTCCAGACTGGAAAGTAGAAGATGAGGACATCACACAGTATAGTCCAGGAGAAAACCCGGCTCCCTCCAATGTCCATCCGGCACCACCCAGTGTAGATGGACCATCGGATTCCACGTATCCTGAGGAACCTCAGACTGTGCGGGACCGGGCCGGCCTTCCAACAGGGAAGAGGTTCTCCTGTACAGAGTGCGGGAAGGGTTTCCATTCTACATACCAACTTAATGTTCATAAAAGATCTCACACGGGGGAGAAGCCATATTCCTGTCCTGAGTGTGGGAAATCTTTTTCAGTGAAGTCCAATCTTTACAAACATCAGAGATCTCACACGGGGGAGAAGCCGTATTCCTGTCCTGAGTGCGGGAAATGTTTTGGTTCTAAATCCTATTTTAATGTGCATAAAAGATCTCACATGGAGGAGAAGCCGTATTCCTGTCCTGAGTGCGGGAAATGTTTTTCAGAGAAGTCCAATCTTTACACACATCAGAGATCTCATACGGGGGAGAAGCCATATTCCTGTCCTGAGTGCGGGAAATGTTTCAGTTCTAAATCCCATTTTAATGTGCATAAAAGATCTCACATGGAGGAGAAGCCGTATTCCTGTCCTGACTGTGGGAAATGTTTTACAAGGAAGTTTATTCTTCACAAACATCAGAGATCTCACACAGGGGAGAAGCCGTATTCCTGTCTAGAGTGCGGGAAATGTTTTTCAGAGAAGTCCAATCTTTACACACATCAGAGATCTCACACGGGGGAGAAGCCATATTCCTGTCCTGAGTGCGGGAAATGTTTCAGTTCTAAATCCCATTTTAATGTGCATAAAAGATCTCACATGGAGGAGAAACCGTATTCCTGTCCTGAGTGTGGGAAATGTTTTACAAGGAAGTTTACTCTTCACAAACATCAGAGATCTCACACAGGGGAGAAGCCGTATTCCTGTCCTGAGTGTGGGAAATGTTTTACAAGGAAGTTTAATCTTCACAAACATCAGAGATCTCACACGGGGCAGAAGTCACTTTCCTGTCCTGAGTGAGGGAATTGTTCCTCTCTGAAGTCCTGTCTTCCTGTACATCAGGGGTCCCACACAACCCCGGAGGTGTATTAGTGCCTTGAGTGCGGGAAATGTCTTCTAGATGAATGTTACTGGACATCCCAGCTCTCATGTGGGGAAGAAGCACACCCTGATATACACCTCAGATATACTCCATGGCTGATCTTCATCATGGAAGAAACAGTTCATAAGGAGATGAGAGGCCCCCAAAGACATGGATGAAGTGCAGTAAATGTCGGGGTGCAGAGTGGTCAGTAGATCCTGGAAATGAAGGACACAACTTCAGTCCTTCTTGGGTGTCGGAGTTGCGTTTCCTGATAATGATATAGCGGGTTACAGAGCTAGAAGCCGGGAGAGCCCAGATCTCGTTATCGGGGAACTTTACACAGACAACAAGAACTTCTGAAGTTGATGTCCTTCATTTCAAGGCTCTACAGAACAGTGGTGACCCCGAAGCGTCTCTCTGTCTTCAGTCCATCCTTCTCCCATCCCCCAACAGGAGGGAAGGAGAACTCCGCCCCAAACTAGGGGGGAACTTTCCTCTCATTATTTCCCTTGGCTTCTGTGTGGGTTTGGGTGGTTGGAGGAGTGCGGCACGAGAGGGAACACAGCTTGTTGTTCTATGTCTACATATGGGGTCTGGGTAGAGGGGATCCACCGGAAAATATTTCTACTCTTGATTTTGTGCAAAGCGTTTCTCTTTTCACTTTGAAGGGCGATAATATGTGTGGTTTGTAAAAGGGATTGGCCCAATAGTTACCACCCCACTTAGAGAATAGATGGACTAATATGACCAGCATTCATTCAGCCATGTCACATGTTGGGATCTTTTCTACAATACTTTGTTATAATAATGGAACACGTTGTGTATTGTATTGTACACTAATAATAATGACTCCGCCCCCACATTCCAGACAAGGGATCTTCCTGACCAATCAGATTCCTTCCTTTGTTATTTCCTGATTCTATGATTACTATCTTGTTAGAAGTAAAACTATAATAAAGAATTGATTGAGTGAAAAGAATTGTGTGTGTCGGGGCCATGATGGGGATCTTTGGGGGCCAAACATTTCTCACAGGAGACACTTTACAAGCCTTTACAGGTCATCCAGTTTCTGGTTCACCATGAATAATGGCTCAGAGTGCAGGGGTCAGGAGACTACTTCATACAGCCCTGCAAACAACGTGCAGTGGTCAGGAGTATGTGATTTACATTCCAGAGTACAGAGTGCAGTGGTCAGGAGTATGTGATTTCCATCCCAGAGTACAGAGTGCAGTGGTCAGGAGTATGTGATTTACATCCCAGAGTACAGAGTGCAGTGGTCAGGAGTATGTGATTTCCATCCCAGAGTACAGAATGTAGTGGTCAGGAGTATGTCATATACAGCCCTGTGTATAGAGTTCAGTGGTCAGGGACATGTCATATACAGCCCTGTGTACAGAGTGCAGTGGTCAGGGACATGTCATATACAGCCCTGTGTATAAAGAGGTACTGCAGGCTGTGAATACTATATCACAGCAGGGTTATCCTACCAAAATCAAGTTCTGCCTTTATTTCCTACTACACCAAACAAGGTCCGTGCCTTGGGTAGCTGGGCTTGTGTCCTTGACACCTGGTGGTAGCCATGGGCTATTAGAGTGTGCATGCTATTGTACTGCTGTTACCTGTGTTTTGACCGGGGAACATGGGGGGGTTCTAGCAACAATCTACTGATTGCCAAGGATACATAATGGAGGACAACACCTTGGGTGTCAGCTGGCCTCCCTCTTACCCAAATCTTTGGCACCCCCATTCATGACACTCTCATAATAAGGATTCTTCCATTTCTCTTGGATAATCTCACCAAACCTCAGGGAACTATACCAGGTCACAAAGGGAACCCCTACATTCCTTCTAACACTCTGTCCTTTATTTCTGATTTGTGTCTGTAGCCCTGTTTTGGGGGGGTTATGTGAAATGGCCCACACCAAACAAGCTATGGCGCTAACCTGTATATGAGTAGGCAATCCTGAGCCTTCGCTATATGGAAGAGGGGGTTGTGATAATACAAATGGCAGTGCCTCCACCTAGAATAGGGATCCTGCAATTGAGGAGACTCACCCCTGTCTAGGAATGTAACAGGCAGACAACTTACAGTAACTATACATAGCAGTATTAATGCACCCAGCTTATATTTCTAACATGAAAACATGTCACCCACCTGTATGAGATTAATGCAAAGTTTATATAAAGCAGCCACATAAAACAGGATGCATAAGAATAACATTCAGGAATTACAATTTACCATAGATTGGGAGGTTGCAATTATACCCGGGTATATGTGCATGTAGTATACAGAATACCTCCAACCATGGGTTATAGGCAGTCCGGTTGCAGGGGCCCCTGGAGAGGTGAGAGTCAATAAGATGCACGCTTCCACTTTAGATGCTGTGATGGCGTCCAAGTAACATGCGGATGATTGCACTGCTTGTCTGAAGATCAGCGATGCATCACCTAAAAGGATAAAATGCTCTATCTATCCTCACTCTTAGTCCCTATCCCTAAACTGGGCTGTCACTGCAACCGGGCCTCTATCTGTCTAAGTGGCCGTCGGATGCCTAACCTACCTCTAGCCTAATCTATCCAACGCTCCCTATGCTAATCCCAGCTAAAGGGAGATCCAGACCAATAAGGGTGCTATGGCTTTAAGCAAAGAGGCTGCAAAGATACACTGCAATTAACAGAAAGTTCCCCTGACAGTCTTATGCAGGTGAAAACACGGATCTATATATATATATATATACAACTATAAGGATTCTGCAGTGTAAATAGAATAATGATAATGAACCACAAATCTCTCTCTTACAGAGATATTAGGGTTCCTATACAGAAGTTGAAATATAACAGAGGCAGACCTAATCTGCTTCAGTAACAACTACATAGATAACAGCCTTGTTAATCTGGATCAATACTCACAGAATTCCCATACAGTTCTCCCCAGATACACAGCACATGGCAGGCTGGAACCCTCTGCCTGATACTTCCTGGAAAACAACTATATAACATCCTGGGGTTTCTTGACCTCCTTGTAGGGGCAGGAAGCACACCTAGGGACTTGTCTGTAATGGGACCTCTATGGTAGTGGCTGTATATGAACATAAACAAACCACAACTAGTGTATAAAATAACAGTTCCCTACACTCTCCCCCTGGTAAAACCTTTACATCCCGTCAAAGGAAGGTCACATTATATACAATAATGAAATTCAATTTCAAATACACAACGTTGTCCTCTCTCCATTACAATGGTTTGCTAAAGAAAACAACAGATTAGTATAAATACATGCCAGGTGATGCAAATACAGGTAGCATATTGACCAGATTAGATACTGCCCCTACCCAGGCATGGTATAGATGGGACGAGGAATGATGCTGGGATCTCCCAAAGTATCATAAGTCAAAACAGGTGGTGGATGTCTAACCCTTCCTCCTCTATGCACTTCCCTATGAGGTAATCCCTGATTTTCAGGTACTGAATGAGGGCTTTGTGTCATGGGAAGAGATGGCACTGATTGTGGAGTAGAACTAGATCCTTGGTTAGGCGTACTCACTGACTCAGGCACAAACTCTGGAGATCTAGGGTTCAGTGACTCTCTTGGAAGAGGAGAAGCTGTTGGGCTCTGAATCTCAGGAACTACAGTCCAGTCACTCTCATTAGAGTCAGGAGGGTCAGTTGTAATGTTAGCCTGAGGTTGTGGGGAGTCCCTTCCCACAGTATCTTCTGAGTCATCATCATCAGTGACTTGAGGAATAGGGAGCACATGGTTTTGATGCCAAGCTTTTACTCTACCTTCTGGTCCCTTTATTTTGTACACAGGAATTCCAGGTAATTTGCCCACCACTGTAAAAATCTCATTCCTCCATTGGTCAGCTAATTTATGCTTCCCAGAAGGGCCCAAGTTTCTAAGCAGTACCTGGTCACCAGGTTTCAATTCTCTGTACCTCACACGACGATCAAACCTCCTTTTGTTCCCTTCATTTATCTTGGCAGCATTTTCTTCAGCCAAACGATAAGCTGACTTAAGGGTATCTTTCAGACGAGCTACATACTGATAGTGACTTTGATGATCGACACCATCAGTGGAGACCCCTAGCAAGAGGTCTATTGGCAGTCTAGGCTCCCTTCCAAACATTAAGAAATAAGGGGAGAATCCCGTAGTCTCATGTCTTGTGCTATTGTAAGCATGAACCATGGCTTCAACTTTACGACTCCGAGTGCGTTTATCATCAACCTGTAGAGTACCTAACATATCAAGCAACGTTCTGTTAAATCTCTCAGGGAGAGCATCACCTTCAGGGTGATAAGGGGTAGTCCGGCTTTTATGGATGTTGAGCAGTTGAAGTAATTCCTTAACTAGTCTGCTCTCAAAGTCTCTTCCCTGATCCGAATGCAATCTGTCGGGTAAGCCATAGTGGATGAAATACTTCTCCCAAAGCACTCTGGCGACTGTCACTGCCTTTTGATCCTTGGTAGGAAAAGCTTGTGCATACCGGGTGTAGTGATCAGTCACTACCAACACGTTCCCAATTCCTCTTGAATCATTGTCAATGCATAGAAAATCGATACAGACCAAATCCATGGGGCCTGAACTCTGTAAATGTCCCATTGGGGCAGCTTGAACTGGGAGGGTTTTTCGTCTCAGACAACGGAGGCACCTTCTACAAAGGCTAGTCACAGTTTCTCTCATTCTGAGCCAATAAAAGCGGTCCTGAATCAAGCCATAGGTCTTCTCAGGCCCCAAATGACCATGATGATCATGTAGACTTCTGAAAACCATCTTTCGAAAACAATAAGGGAGAACCAGTTGACGTCTCCCTGGGTGGTCATGATACAGAGTCACACGGTAGAGTAGGCCCTTTTCAATCCTGAATTTATCCCAGTCTCTCAGAAATGAGCTACATTCAGCAGGCAAGGTTTTCTTCAATATCTCTGGATCATTAACACTAACTGCTCTATATAAAGGTCCAATCAAAGGGTCAGCCTTTTGACTCTTAATCATCCGCTGAGGAGATATAGAACAGTTCTCAAATGAGCCTAGGGCTGCTGGGTAAGCAAACATGTCTGGTACAGCATCAGGTCCACTCCCTATGGAGTCTATGAGCCGCATCTCTGAGAAAGCCACGTTATCGTCCACTACTGCAGCCATAGAACATAGTGCTCCAACACCAGGACCAGGGACTTCCTCCCATTCATTGTCTTCAGAGACAGGCGTTAACCCAGGGCGTCTGGATAACGCATCTGCACCAATGTTCTTTGGACCAGGTTTGTATTTCAAGGTGAATTGATAATTTGATAGAGCAGCCAACCAGCGATGTCCAGTGGCATCTAGTTTTGCTGTGGTTAAGACATATGTCAAAGGATTGTTATCCGTTCTTACTTCGAAAGCTGCTCCATAAAGATAATCATGTAACTTATCGACAATAGCCCATTTGAGAGCTAAGAATTCCGACTTGTGAACTGGGTAATTGCGCTCGCTAACTGTGAGGCTTCGGCTGATGAAGGCGACGGGTCGCAACCCAGCTGGATACTCCTGGTGCAACACTCCACCCAGTCCTTCAAAGCTAGCATCTACATGGAGAACATACGGCTTTCGAGCATTAGCATAGGCCAGAACGGGTGCCTCTGTTAACTTCTTCTTTAACTGAATGCAGGCATCCTCACAGGTTGAAGTCCACTTATCGCCAAAAGGATTTTTGGTGGATTTCTTCTGTTTTTCTTGACCGCTCGAATCAGTCTTCAACAAGTCATGTAGGGACTTGGCCACTTTGGAATATCCTTCTATAAATCTGCGGTAATAACCACAGAATCCAAGGAATGAACGTAACTCTGTGATATTCTGAGGTCATGGCCAATTCACAACTGCTTCAACTTTGGCAGGATCTGTGGCCACTCCTTCAGCAGAAACAATGTGGCCTACATAGGTAACAGATGAACGGCAGAACTTACACTTGTCTGCAGACAACTTCAGCCCTTCCTCCTTTAGACGATGCAACACTCGCATGAGACGTTCTTCATGTTCCTCCAATGAAGCTCCAAATACAATAATGTCATCGAGGTACACAAGACACTCTCGTGGCACTAAATCACCCAAAACGCGTTCCATTAATCTTTGAAATGTTGCTGGTGCACCCCTTATGCCTTGTGGCATGCGGGTAAACTGATAGAAGCCCAAAGGACATATGAAGGCTGTTTTCTCTTGGTCTTCAGGAGCCATTGGAACCTGATAGTACCCTGACCACAAATCAAGAACTGTGAACCACTGATTTCCATTCAGAGCTTCCAAAGCCTCTTCTATCCTGGGTAGTGTATACTGATCAGGTATTGTCCTTCGATTCAGGGTTCGATAGTCCACACATAGGCGAATAGATCCACACTTCTTTCTTACCACAACAATAGGTGAAGCATAGGGACTTTTACTATCCGCAATGATCCCCTGATCTTTCATCTGATGTAAGGTCTGTCTGAGCTCATCAACATCCTTTGGAGCTATCCTTCTGGGCCTTTCCCGGAACGGAGTGGCATCTGTTAGCCTGAAAGTGTGTTGAGCACTTTTGGCACAGCCTACATTCATTTCATCCATAGAAAATACTTCTGGTAATCCTGATAACTGCTGTGTCAATCTGTGAACCCAAAGCTCTGATAAGTTTGGATCAGTCAGATCAAATTCAACAGTAGGAGCGGTACCTTCAACTTGCACTTTGCACACTTCAGCATAGGGGTTAACACCAAACACAGGATAGCAATGGGCTACCTTTTGGTAAGGATCAATTACAATGGGGTAAGGTGAACAGTTTCTCACAGTCACAACTGTAGATAGGTCCACTCTGGCCCTCCAGTCTTTCCTTTCAGGAATCACCTGCCACCCCTCTTTGTTGATCATCTCTTCAGGTGTTTCCATAAGGACGTAACTGCCATCTCCAAGTAGCTCAGGAGCAATGCTGGAAGCAACCCTTAGTATTCTCTCTCCCCCTGGAGGAATTTCCACTGCATGCCTACCGATGTGATACACCACTCCGTGTTGATAGCCAACAGAGAGGACATTACAAAGCTCTTTAAGATCAGAAGACAGTTCAATTTGATCTAAAGAAGCAGTTCGACCTCCTTCAAGAAACTTCTGAAAAGCACAGTGTACTGCTTTACAATTAGTACCTAATATCACAGGAGCGGCATTGGAGTCCCCAGTGTCAGGACACACAAGTGCAGTGATCTCCATGGGAGGAACACCTTTGCCCTCTAAACCAGGTACAGTAACAATTATGCGCAGGCTTCCATTAACAGGGTATGACTTAGAGTTCAACCCCCACAACTTCATCTGTCCAGTAGATTGAAGTGGTGTGTTGCTCAAATGCTTCTGATAGAAGGAACGATAGATAAGGGTAACTTGAGACCCAGTGTCAAACAAAGCTGAAGTTTTAAGTCCGTTGACAGTAACGTTAACAATGGACTTGGAGCCTATGATAGGCTGTTTTGATCCTGACTTTGAATATTTCAGTCGTCCTTTGTGCTTTTGTACAGGGAATGACACACTTTGCACCGTTCCCTCATAATCGTCATGACATTGTCTAGCTGAATGGCCCGTCTGACCACACCTGAAGCACTTTCTAGAGTCTCTCCCTCTGTGTAATGCAACGGGCTTGTTAATGGAAGACTTGGACCAAGTGAATTCAGGTTGATCAGTTTGAACAGGACGAGAAGGGAGGTCCTCTTTAAAAGGTTGTTTCACTTTCTTAGGGGTGCTAAACTGAATGTCAGCTTCCAATTTCTTCACTAACTTCATTAGTCCATGAAGAGGAAGAATATCATCAGATAACTTCACTTTGAGGAGCTGTGCGAGAGGATGATGAGGTAACAACCCCCGTACTACTTGACTAGTTCTCATTGAATTCACTGCATCAGGATGTATAGCAGTGTGATACACCAGACGTGACAACAGTAACTGCAATCGATTATTGAAAGTGGAAACACTCTCTCCTTCTTTCTGACGGGTCATACGATAGTCAGCAGCCATCTGTTCAAGGTCATAGTATGGTTCAAAATGGTCAGACAGTACTTGTATATAGTCTGTTGCACTTACCCCCTCATGGGTATCTCGATACAAGCGGATTAGTTCTGCTGCTGGAGATCGCAGACTTTCCATAACACGCTGACGCTTGCCTTCCTCTGAGCAGGACCATTCTTTCAAGCATTGAAGGGTGTGCTCTTTCCAAACTTCGAAAGCTTCTTCTCCTTGTGGTACAGGAACATTACCAGAGAACACTTTTAGCTTTCTATAATGTGCCGCCTGTAACCCTTGTGCTAGCATCTCAGTCAGTTGATTTAAAGTGCCAACAGCATTCTCACTAGATTGTGAAATATTGACATCTTCCTGATAAGAATAGTTAACTGGCATTTGTTCTTCTTTTACACTGCCGATTTGTGGGACAGAGGGAAGGTACCTCCTTCTAGGAGTAGGTTGAGGGCGCCACTTTTCTTCGTGTTGCTCCTCCATGACTGACTATTAAACCCACATCGATCTCAGCAGTGCCTCCAAATGTAGCCCTGTTTTGGGGGGGGTTATGTGAAATGGCCCACACCAAACAAGCTATGGCGCTAACCTGTATATGAGTAGGCAATCCTGAGCCTTCGCTATATAGAAGAGGGGGTTGTGATAATACAAATGGCAGTGCCTCCACCTAGAATAGGGATCCTGCAATTGAGGAGACTCACCCCTTTCTAGGATTGTAACATGTAGACAAGTTAAAGTAACTATACATAGCAGTATTAATGCACCCAGCTTATATTTCTAACATGGAAACATGTCACCCACCTGTATGAGATTAATGCAAAGTTTATATAAAGCAGCCACATAAAACAGGATGCATAAGAATAACATTCAGGAATTACAATTTACCATAAATTGGGAGGTTGCAATTATACCCGGGTATATGTGCCTGTAGTATACAGAATACCTCCAACCATGGGTTATAGCGCAGTCCGGTTGCAGGGGCCCCTGGAGAGGTGAGAGTCAATAAGATGCACGCTTCCACTTTAGATGCTGTGATGGCGTCCAAGTAACACGTTCTATGCGGATGATTGCACTGCTTGTCTGAAGATCAGCGATGCATCACCTAAAAGGATAAAATGCCCTATCTATCCTTACTCTTAGTCCCTATCCCTAAACTGGGCTGTCACTGCAACCGGGCCTCTATCTGTGTAAGTGGCCGTCGGATGCCTAACCTACCTCTAGCCTAATCTATCCAACGCTCCCTATGCTAATCCCAGCTAAAGGGAGATCCAGACCAATAAGGGTGCTATGGCTTTAAGCAAAGAGGCTGCAAAGATACACTGCAATTAATAGAAAGTTCCCTTGACAGTCTTATGCAGGTGAAAACACGGATCTATATATATATATAGACAACTATAAGGATTCTGCAGTGTAAATAGAATAATGATAATGAACCACAAATCTCTCTCTTACAGAGATATTAGGGTTCCTATACAGAAGTTGAAATATAACAGAGGAAGACCTAATCTGCTTCAGTAACAACTACATAGATAGCAGCCTTGTTAATCTGGATCAATACTCACAGAATCCCCATACAATTCCCCCCAGATACACAGCACATGGCAGGCTGGTACCCTCTGCCTGATACTTCCTGGAAAACCAACTATATCACATCCTGGGGTTTCTTGACCTCTTAGCAGGGGCAGGAAGCACACCTAGGGACTTGTCTGTAATGGGACCTCTATGGTAGTGGCTGTATATAGATGTAAACAAACCACAACTAGTGTATAAAATAACAGTTCCCTACACTTACATCAGGAGTCCTCAGAGTTCCCCCTTTACATCACGGTTCTTTTGAGAGTCCTCCCTTACATCAGGTGTCCTTACCAGTGTGTCCCTTATATAAAATGTCCTCATCAGAGTGCCCCTTTACATCAATTGTCCCCATCAAGTGTCATGGATCAGTTGTATCCTCTCTCAGAGATCTGGGGGTACAAGTAAAATCTGGGGGTACAAAGCCCACCCCAGCACCTCCCTAGATCCGGGCCTGGGCTATGGAAAAATGTACATCAAGTCCTGCGGGTGATAATAACATACTAATCACCCAAATCGGGAGAAATACAATCACTGTAAGACAACCTATTAAAAGGAAGATATTCCAAGAGGTTTATGGATGCAAAAGTATGGACATCTTGATTGTTATCGGTCCGTCTGTCTTCTAGTGGAACTATATCACCTTCTTCTCTCTCTAACGCGTCTGCTTCAGGGTGTTTGACACCTTCTTCACCCTCTTTGTAGTCAACACCTCTGGTGGAGGAGAGTCCAGGACTTTCTTTACCCTTGACACATGGATCCAGGCCTGAGAATCTGCTGTCAGAACTGCTGTACGGGTCACGGCTGTTATCACTGTGGGCTCCCCATAAGGTGGGTCCAGGACCTTGTGCTTATGTAGGGCTTTAACAACCACATGGTCTCCAGGCTTGAAAGGATGTGTTGGTTCCTGTGAGGGAAGCGGAAAAGAAAGAGATACATCACCGTAGATGCCATTCAAAAGCCTTATACGATTCATCACATATGTTTCTTGGATCAGCTCTAATTCTCCAGGCATAATCACCAGCAGACCTTTGGTCCATGGGGTAGGAAATGGTCTGCTCATTAAAATTTCAAAAGGTGACAATTTAGTTGTTTTGTTTGGTGTCATCCTGATTTCAGCCAACACTGCGGGCAGATAAGTCTCCCACTTAACAAATGTACCTCCAGTAGCTTTCCTCAACTTCTCCTTAATCATCCTGTTCATCCTCTCTACCATTCCTGAACTCTGTGGGTGATAAGGGATGTAAAATTTCCATTGAATAACCATTCATTTGGCTACCTGTTGAGTCACTTTGGATGTGAATGCTGGGCCCTTGTCTGAATCACCAGAGGGCATCCCCATCTTGAGATAATTTCCTTGCACAACATTTTGGCCACAGTGGAGGCATCCTCTTTGTTAGTGATAAAAACCTCCGGCCATTTTGAAAATGTATCCACTATAACCAGCAGATACTTACCTCTCTTGTTAGGCATGTGTGTAAAATCAATGTGTAATTCCTCAAAAGGACGCTGTGGTGGAGGAAGATGGTCATGTTGGCCATACTGTTGTCCTGTATTATTGTTCCTCAAATAACACACCTTCCTAACTGATCTTGCACCCGTTGTGACAAATTATGTATACAAAATGTTTTTTCATTTCCTGCAAAGTCCTCTGCCATCCTCTGTGCCCTATGCCATGAAACTGCTATAAGCACCGGTGCACTGTGCTGAGGTATCCCCATGATCCCCTCTTTGAACATCAGACCATTCTAGTCCAATGTCAAACCTTTGTCTTTCCAATATTGAATATCCTCTTTAGTGGCTGTGTACTGTAATTCTGTGAGTAACTGTTCCGGGAGCATGGGCGGCTCTAACATAGTCAAAACAAGGCTGGCAGACTCCTGTGAAGACTGCAAAGCAGCTTCCTTGGCCATACAGTCAGCCAATGCATTACCCAGAGCTATGGGGTCATGTGAAGACGTGTGGGCTTTACATGTGATACCAGCAATAGTACGGGGCTTGTGTATGGCTTCAAAAAGATCATTCACTAAAGATGCATGAGATCCCCTGCCAAATCTTGCCAAAATCCTGCACTACATCAAATGTGTACTTGGAATCTGTGTAAATGTTAACATCTTTCCTTCAAATAATTCACAGACACAGGTCAGGGCTATGAGTTCTGCAGTCTGTGCTGAGATAAGGCTGGGCTTTGCTTCCCATACCTTATCTGGGAGTTGAACGACCGCATAACCTGCCAAGTAGACATTGTCATTAGGTCTTGTGCATGAACCATCTACAAAGATATCAACATTCCCTTCTACTGGCTCTTCCAACATGTCGGCTCTGGGAGTAGTGTCTTCATGTATAACTGGAACACAATCATGTTCCTCGGGAGGAATGTCAGATTCTGACTTCAAACCAAGCATGCCATTTAAAACAGCAATTGGCCCTGAACTTGGAGAGGAGTATTTAATAGATACATGAACAGTGGAAGTGAGAATGACCTCATACACACTGGCTCTTTGGGATGTCATGTGTTGTGTGGGAAGATTCTTCAGAATTTGTAATACGTGATGTGTGGTATGTAACACGGTGTTATGTCCCAATGTCATAGCCATAGATGCCTCCACTCCCATTTTCTATGCCTGCATAACTGTCAGGGCTCCCAGGTATGACCAGAGGTGTGTGACTGAAGCAGGGAAACGCAGACCTCAGATATGTTATAAACAATATAATTTATTAACACTAACAGTACAAACATAAACGCAGTGCAATACTAAAACATAATACAGTGCAAACAAACCAAACCAAACCACCCACAGATAACAGTACATACAAGCAAGCGTCGTCAGGCAGGCCGGGTCAATATCAATTGGGCAGGTAGGTACAGGGGGAGCAAGCGGAGAATGGTCGGGGTCACAGGCCAGGTTCAGCAGGTAGCAAGCAGCATAGTACAGAGGGTCAGGCAGAGGGATGGTCCGGGTCACAAGCCAGGGATCAGAACAGGTAGCAAGCAGCGTAGTACAGAGGGTCAGACAGAGGGATGGTCAGGGTCACAAGCCAGGATCAGAGCAGGAGAAGTCAGCAAAGGAACAGAAACAGGATGCAGGACAGATACAGGGCCCAGGACAAACACAACACCAAGGCAGAGTCTGCAAGTCTGGCCATCCCTTAAATACACCAGTATCATCAGTTCCAGGTGTTAGCTGGCTGAAAGGTTGAGTCTCTGATTGCTGGGAGCACCCGCTGGCCAGCCCTGGTACTGCAGATCAAAAGGCAGGTGAGTCCCACCATTGCTGGCCAGTCCATTCCTAACAGTACCCCCCCCTCAAGGAGCGGCCTCAGGACGCTCCAAACAGTCCTAGCTGGGCAAAATGTTCCACCGCCCGGGTCTGGCAACTGGCGGGATATCAAAGACTGGCACACCGGGCAGGACTCCGGGCAGCGGCACACCGGGCTGGACTCCGGGCAGAGGCACATCGAGCAGAGGCACACCGGGCAGAGGCACATCGGGCAGGACTCCGGGCAGAGGCCCATCGGGCAGAGGCACATCGGGCAGGACTCCGGGCAGAGGCACATCGGGCAGGACTCCGGGCAGAGGCACACCGGGCAGAGGCACATCGGGCAGGACTCCGGGCAGAGGCACATCGGGCAGGACTCCGGGCAGAGGCACATCGGGCAGGATTCCGGGCAGAGGCACATCGGGCAGGACTCCGGGCAGAGGCACATCGGATTACCAGGCGAAGCAGCAGGCACCGGGCCCCCGGGCGGGGCGGCAGGCACCGGGCCCCCGGGCGGAGCGGCAGGCACCGGGCCCCCGGGCGGAGCGGCAGGCACCGGGCCCCCGGGCGGAGCAGCAGGCACCGGGCCCCCGGGCGGAGCAGCAGGCACCGGGCCCCCGGGCGGAGCAGCAGGCACCGGGCCCCCGGGCGGAGCAGCAGGCACCGGGCCCCCGGGCGGAGCAGCAGGCACCGGGCCCCCGGGCGGGGCGACAGGCACCAGGCCCCCAGGCGGGGCGACAGGCACCGGACAGGCACCGGGCCCCCAGGCGGGGCGACAGGCACCGGGCCCCCAGGCGGGGCGACAGGCACCGGGCCCCCAGGCGGGGCGACAGGCACCGTGCCCCCAGGCGGGGCGACAGGCATCGTGCCCCCAGGCGGAGCGGCGGGCGCCGGACCCCCAGGCGGAGCGACAGGTCTCGGGCCCTCAGGCGGAGCGGCGGGCGCCGGACCTCCAGATGGAGCGACAGGTCTCGGGCCCTCAGGCGGAGCGGCGGGCGCCGGACCCCCAGGTGGAGCGACAGGTCTCGGGCCCTCAGGCGGAGCGGCAGGCGCCGGACCCCCAGGCGGAGCGACAGGTCTCGGGCCCTCAGGCGGAGCGGCGGGCGCCGGACCCCCAGGCGGAGCGACAGGTCTCGGGCCCTCAGGCGGAGCGGCGGGCGCCGGACCCCCAGGAGGAGCGACAGGTCTCGGGCCCTCAGGCGGAGCGGCGGGCGCCGGACCCCCAGGTGGAGCGACAGGTCTCGGGCCCTCAGGCGGAGCGGCGGGCGCCGGATCAGGTACCGGATCATCTGGATCAACAGTGGGCATCGAGTCAACTGGCCTAATAGGATCGTCAGGCTGGATCAGTTCATCATGCTGGGTAGAGGCATTAGGCCGAGTAGAGGCTTCAGGCCGAGTAGAGGCTTCAGGCCGAGTAGAGGCTTTAGGCTGAAGAGAGGCATCAGGCCGAGTACAGGCATCAGGCCGAGTACAGGCATCAGGCCGCGTAGAGGCTTCAGGCCGAGGAGAGGCTTCAGGCCGAGTAGAGGCTTCAGGCCGAGTACAGGCATCAGGCCGAGTAGAGGCTTCAGGCCGCGTAGAGGCATCAGGCCGAGTAGAGGCTTCAGGCCGAGTACAGGCATCAGGCCGAGTACAGGCATCAGGCCGAGTAGAGGCTTCAGGCCGAGGAGAGGCTTCAGGCCGAGTAGAGGCATCAGGCCGAGTAGAGGCTTCAGGCCGAGTAGAGGCTTCAGGCCGAGTACGGGCATCAGGCCGCGTAGGGGCATCAGGCCGAGTAGAGGCTTCAGGCCGAGTAGAGGCTTCAGGCCGAGTACAGGCATCAGGCCGAGTAGAGGCTTCAGGCCGAGGAGAGGCTTCAGGCCGAGTAGAGGCATCAGGCCGAGTAGAGGCATCAGGCTGAGTAGAGGCATCAGGCTGAACCACGGAAGGCAGGCTCACCGGTTTGGATACTGGCAGGATGGTATTGGTTGGAAAGAATTTTCGCTTTTTTCTGGTTTTAACTACTGGAGCACTGCAAGTAAACGCAGGTCTGCAAACGAATGGAGCAGCTGGAGACAGAGAAGAACTGGAGGATGGAACAGGAGAGGGAGCAGTTGCTACAGAGGGCTTTTTTACAGGGTTAAAGGCAGGATAGGTGCAGCGAGTGGGAACAGGGGACTGACATGCGGTAGATAGCCAAGTATACTGGGCTGTAACTGGAGGAGCTGGTGGGAATACAGGAGTAGAGTTAGAAGCAGGACTGGGTCTTTGTAAGCTGACTGAGGCTGGGTGCAACAAGTCTGTCCATGTCTGCAGTATGGGTTGAACAAAGCTGAGCTTACACAAAGTCTGTCTGACCAATGACTGCACTGCGTTTATACAATCTCTTAGTGTCTGTGGTGAACATGTGGAGTAACGCTCCAGAAAGTAACCCACATCATCCTCTAATAACCACACCAGGGACTCTACCTGGTCTGCACTAAATGGTGGCAAAAATTCATCCCTGCATTCGGGGGAACCAGATGAAACCAACTCTGCACAAACCTCAATCAATGGCTGCACCTCAGAGAACACTGTGCCCTGATCTACTAGAACATGAGCGAGCCGTATACATTCTAGCAGTTCATCCCGGGGATACTCCTTCAGAGTTTGATAAGCATACTCTCTGTCATCAAACACTAGCAGATATAAATACACAACCTCATCCAGATCCATCCTTCCCATCAACAAGCCAAGATGGCTTCCCTGTGCAGCCACTTCTGGTCAGGATTCTCCTTGGTGTAATGTCAGGGCTCCCAGGTATGACCAGAGGTGTGTGACTGAAGCAGGGAAACGCAGACCTCAGATATGTTATAAACAATATAATTTATTAACACTAACAGTACAAACATAAACGCAGTGCAATACTAAACATAATACAGTGCAAACAAACCAAACCAAACCACCCACAGATAACAGTACATACAAGCAAGCGTCGTCAGGCAGGCCGAGTCAATATCAATTGGGCAGGTAGGTACAGGGGGAGCAAGCGGAGAATGGTCGGGGTCACAGGCCAGGTTCAGCAGGTAGCAAGCAGCATAGTACAGAGGGTCAGGCAGAGGGATGGTCCAGGTCACAAGCCAGGGATCAGAACAGGTAGCAAGCAGCGTAGTACAGAGGTTCAGACAGAGGGATGGTCAGGGTCACAAGCCAGGATCAGAGCAGGAGAAGTCAGCAAAGGACCAGAAACAGGATGCAGGACAGATACAGGGCCCAGGACAAACACAACACCAAGGCAGAGTCTGCAAGTCTGGCCATCCCTTAAATACACCAGTATCATCAGTTCCAGGTGTTAGCTGGCTGAAAGGTTGAGTCTCTGATTGCTGGGAGCACCCGCTGGCCAGCCCTGGTACTGCAGATCAAAAGGCAGGTGAGTCCCACCATTGCTGGCCAGTCCATTCCTAACAATAACTGCCTGTATATACAGGTGAAACTCGAAAAATTAGAATATGGTGCAAAAGTTCATTTATTTCAGTGCAGCAACTTAAAAGGTGAAACTAATATATGAGTCTCATTACATGCAAAGCAAGATAGTTCAAGCCGTGATTTGTCATCATTGTGATGATTATGGCTTACAGCTCATGAAAACCCCAAATCCACAATCTCAGAAAATGAGAATCTTGTGAAAAGGTGGAATAATCTCGGCTCAAAGTGTCCCACTCTAATCAGCTCATTCAGCCATAACACCTGCAAAGGGTTCCTGAGCCTTTAAATGGTCTCTCAGTCTGGTTCAGTAGGAATCACAATCATGGGAAAGACTGCTGACCTGACACCATCACTGACACCCTCCATAAGGAGGGAAAGCCTCAAAAGGTCATTGCAAAAGAAGTTGGATGTTCCCAAAGTGCTGTATCAAAGCACATTAATAGAAAGTTATGTGGAAGGGAAAAGTGTGGAAGAAAAAGGTGCACAAGCAGCAGGGATGACCGCAGCCTGGAGAGGATTGTCAGGAAAAGGCCATTCAAAAGTGTTGGGGACTTTCACAAGGAGTGGACTGAGGCTGGAGTCAGTGCATCAAGAGCCACCACACACAGACGGATCCTGGACATGGGCTTCAAATGTCGTATTCCTCTTGTCAAGCTGCTCCTGAACAGCAAACAATGTCAGAAGCTTCTTACCTGGGCTAAGGAAAAACAGACTTGGTCTGTTGCTCAGTGGCCCAAAGTCCTATTTTCTGATGAGAGGAACTTTTGCATCTCATTTGGAAACCAAGGACCCCGAGTATGGAGGAAGAATGGAAAGGCACAAGGACCCCAATTGTATGGAGGAAGAATGGAAAGGCACAAGGACCCCGAGTATGGAGGAAGAATGGAGAGGCACAAGGACCCCGAGTATGGAGGAAGAATGGAGAGGCCCAAGGACCCCGAGTATGGAGGAAGAATGGAGAGGCCCAAGGACCCCGAGTATGGAGGAAGAATGGAGAGGCACAAGGACCCCGAGTATGGAGGAAGAATGGAGAGGCCCAAGGACCCCGAGTATGGAGGAAGAATGGAGAGGCACAAGGACCCAGAGTATGGAGGAAGAATGGAGAGGCACAAGGACCCCGAGTATGGAGGAAGAGTGGAGAGGCCCAAGGACCCCGAGTATGGAGGAAGAATGGAGAGGCCCAAGGACCCCAAGTATGGAGGAAGAATGGAGAGGCACAAGGACCCCGAGTATGGAGGAAGAATGGAGAGGCACAAGGACCCAGAGTATGGAGGAAGAATGGAGAGGCACAAGGACCCCGAGTATGGAGGAAGAGTGGAGAGGCCCAAGGACCCCGAGTATGGAGGAAGAATGGAGAGGCCCAAGGACCCCGAGTATGGAGGAAGAATGGAGAGGCACACACTGCAAGATGCTTGAAGTCCAGAGTGAAGTTTCCACAGTCTGTGTTGATTTGGGGAGCCATGTCATCTGCTGGTGTTGGTCCACTGTGCTTCATTAAGTCCAGGGTCAACGCAGCCGTCTACCAGGAGATTTTGGAGCACTTCATGCTTCCTTCCGCAGACGAGCTTTATGGGGATGCTGACTTCATTTTCCAGCAGGACTTGGCACCGCCCACACTGCCAAAAGCACCAAAACCTGGTTCAATGACCGTGGGATTACTGTGCTTGATTGGCCAGCAAACTCACCTGACCTGAACCCCATAGAGAATCTATGGGGCATTGCCAAGAGAAAGATGAGAGGCATGAGACTGAACAATGCAGAAGAGCTGAAGGCCGCTATTGAAGCATCCTGGTCTTCCATAACACCTCAGCAGTGCCACAGGCTGATAGCTTCCATGCCACGCCGCATTGAGGCAGTAATTGCTGCAAAAGGGGCCCAAACCAAGTCCTGAGTACATATGCAGCTTCTACTTTTCAGAGGTCGGATATTGTTCTATGTACAATCCGTGTTTTATTGATTGCATGGAATATTCTCATTTTCTGAGATTGTGGATTTGGGGTTTTCATGAGCTGTAAGCCATAATCATCACAATGATGACAAATCACGGCTTGAACTATCTTGCTTTGCATGTAATGAGTCTCATATATTAGTGTCACCTTTTAAGTTGTATTATTGAAATAAATGAACTTTTGCACAATATTCTAATTTTTCGAGTTTCACCTGTATATATAATTCCTAACTCTGGTGTTGTCAGATTTCATCCTGCCTCTTCTTTTCAGACCTTCTTAAATCTTTTTAGGAACTCCATAATTGATTCCCTACTGCTCTGCTTACAAGCAACTACTGTAGCTAGTGACTGTTAATTTCTGCAATTAACTCCTTCCACATCTGTTTCTGTCCTACGGCAATTCTCCACTCATAGTCCACAGTCAGTCCAAATGGCTCATGAAACATGGTGGTCCAATCCCAACCTGATTCCATATCATATCCCAAAATTCCATCGATGATTATCCTCATGTCCTGTTGTGAACATTGTCGTCCCTGAGTTGCTCTTTTCAAGTAGTTAATGGCAGCAGTGGGGTTTTCCTGTGGATCAGGACAATGCTTTATAATGCCATTAACGTCATTCATTACCATTGGCTTTATCACCACATCACATCCCACAATGATGGAAGGGTAAGCTTGGGTGGCTCCCTCGTCTTCAGCGTCTTTTCTGGACCTCAAATAATACTTACTGAGTTCTTCTGAATTATCCTGTTCCGGCCAACTCACCTCTCCTGTTGAATCTTCTGACTCCTCACTTGCTGCGTCCCTCTCCTGTACTGTCTGCTCTTTTACCATTGATGTCTGTCCTCCTGATTTCATTGCCTTGCTTACTACCTTGCCTTTTTTATTTTCCTCCTTCTTGGTCCTGGGTGTCAGAGCAGCCAGTTTGCTGCATCTGGTCTAATGTCCTTCCCAATGTAACTTTTGTTTCTTTCCACTCTTTATTCATTTCACGCATTGATACACTTGAACCTGACTCTTCTTCTGAAGAATCTTCCCCATCACCACCGATCACTGCCAAACAGCCTCCTTCATCAGTGGGAGACTCTTGGGGCAGAATGTAATGCATGTCTCCTCCTATTATGTGACAACAAATAATCCTCATCCTTAGGGAGCTGAGGATACAGCTGAGTATAATCAGGAAGCGCAGTGTCAGGCGACAAGTGCCATAAATAGCGTTGGCACTATATAAATCCTGTATAATAATTAGTCTGTTTAGTTACTGGGGCAGAAGGGATTGGTTTCAGGCATTTATATCCCGGGGCATACTTCAACCAATTCAATGCTCCCCCTCACATATATAGGGGAAAGGCAGTTTTGTCCCCTAAATATATCCCCTTTATCATATCCATGTGAAAATCATCATCATTGTCCCCATCTCTGGGAAAAGGACTGGCACTCCCCATGGTTGAACTCCACCCCACCAGGCTGTCCACCCATTGGACAACATTAAAATCCAAAGTGACACTCAGGCAACATACTCTTTACATGTTTCATTAGCTGGTAGTTGGGATTTTTCTAGAGCTGATCCATCTTCCTTAGTAAATTTCTTTAACAGGTTTTCTTCCTCTGAATACTTTACACGGTGGCTCCGGAGGGTCTGGGTACTTCCCCTTACCTTGGGAGTTTCCCATCATCACTGCAAAGCAAAGATGCGATATTACAGTGAAGGAAATAAGTATTTGATCCCCTGCTGATTTTTAATGTTTGCCCGCTCACACAGAAATGATCAGTCTAAAAATCGAATGTTCGGTGTAACACTGAGGGACAGAATTTCAACAACAAATTCAGCAGAAATGCGTCTAACAAATTCTGCACTGATTTGAATGTTCATGAGGGAAATAAGTATTTGATCCCCTTCACAAAATATGACTTAGTACTTGGTGGCAAATCTCTTGTTGGCAATCACAGAGGTCAGACGTTTCCTGTAGTTGGCCACCAGGTTCGCACACATCTCAGGAGGGATTTTGGCCCACTCCTCTTGGCAGATCCTCTCCAAGTCATTAAGGTTTGGTGGCTGACATTTGGCAACTCAAAATTCCAGCTCCCTCCACAGATTTTCAATCGGATGAAAGGTGTGGAGACTGGCTAGGCCACTCCAGGACCTTAATGTGCTTCTTCTTGAGCCGCTCCTTTGTTGCCTTGGCCGTGTGTTTTGGGTCATTGTCATGCTGGAACACCCATCCATGACCCATTTTCAATGCCTTGGCTGAGGGAAGAAGGTTCTCACCCAAGATTTGACGGTACATTGCCCCGTCCATCGTCCCTTTGATGCGCTGCAGTTGTCCTGTCCCCTTAGCAGAAAAACACCCCCAAAGCAGAATGTTTCCGCCACCATGTTTCACAGTTGGGATGGTGTTCTTGGGGTCATAGGCAGCATTCCTTCTCCTCCAAACACGGCGAGTTGAGTTGATGCCAAAGAGCTGGATTTTGGCCTCATCTGACCACAACACTTTCCACCAGTCCTCCTCTGCATCATTCAGATGTTCAGTGGCAGACTTCAGACGGGCTGGACATGGGCTTTCTTCAGCAGAGGGACCTTGCGGGCACTGCAGGATTTCAGTCCTTGTCGGTGTAGTGTGTTACCAATTGTTTTCTTGGTGACTGTGGTCCCAGCTGCCTGGAGATCATTGACAAGATCCTCACGTGTAGTTCTGGGATGATTCCTCACTGTTCTCATGATCATTGACACTCCACGAGGCGAGATCTTGCATGGTGCACCAGACCTAGGGAGACTGACACTTGTTTTGTGTTTCTCCCATTTGTGAATGATTGCACCAACTGTTGTCACCTTCTCACCAAGCTGCTTGGCCATAGTTTGGTAGCCCAGTCCAGCCTTGTGTAGGTCTACAATCTTGTCCCTGACATCCTTGGACAGCTCTTTGGTCTTTGCCATGGTGGAGAGTTTGGAATCTGATGGTTTGATGGCTCCTGTGGACAGGTGTCTTTTATACAGGTAACACACTGAGATTAGCAGCACTCCCTTTAAGAGACTGCTTCTAATCTCAGCTTGTTACCTGTATGAGAGACACCTGGGAGCCAGAAATCCTGCTGAATGATAGGGGATCAAATCCTTCTTTCCCTCATGAACATGCAGATCCGTCATCATTTGTTAGACATGCATTTCTTTTGAATTTTGTGTTGCTATTCTGTCTCTCAGTGTTACAATACACCGAACATTCGATTTTTAGACCGATCATTTCTGTGTGAGGGGTGAACATTCAACATCAGCAGGGGAGCAAATACGCATTTCCTTCACTGTATGTGAGCTGGCCTATGTGTTTCTCTCCCAGTGATGACTCTTTGTGCCGGGTGAAGCTGGACTGAACTCACATACAGCTCCGACAAATTTTTTCTCAACTGCACAAGTGCTTCAAGGCTGAAAATCCCCTGGACAGATACACCCCTATTGTGACTCCTTCAGACTGTCACCATGCTTTCACCTATCCCAGGCCAATGGAGAAATCTCCTCGCTGAGTAGATGGGACGTCTCACAGTCCTACAGAGACTTAGAATACATCTACTGAACAGTTTCTCTAGTTACAAGCGTACATAATCACTGAACACACTACTCTGTATGATTGTATGGAGGACATACACACATTTCTTATACATCAACCTAGGTTCTGTTTAACCCCGCGAGCTCCCAAAGCTCCAGAGAACAATTGCTCGTGCTACCGCAGCACAGAGGCTTGGTGGAGATAGGGGGCGATCAGGGCAAAGGAAGACAAAAAATGCTCACTTACCTCCGATGGCCGATCCTATCCCACTTCTGACACCACTTCTGTCAGGAACATCAATTTATGCCGGCCTCCTCCTCCATACAAACATCCAGTTCAAAGTAAATTTCAAAATAAGTGAGCGCTTAAAAACAGCTAATATAAAATCACAAAGTATAAAAGAAGAGAACAGCAGCTGAACACCAAAGAGGTACCATATGAACCTTCTCAATAGAAATGTATACAAGGGAGAGGTGCAGCGCTATCTATATGAATATACCTATATACTTAAATATAAATATAAGTCAATAAAGGTGCTATTATAGTGCAAATGGTGACTAAATGATAAATTCAGTCCATAACGTGCTCAGAATCCAAAAGAGTCCTTTAAGAGCTCCAGTCCCTGGATTCGTGGATAAGGTGATAAAAGTAAGAATTGCGCACTCACCAAATGTGCAATTCAAATGCGCATTAACAGCTGATATTCCAGGGTATATTTAAGTATATAGGTATATTCATATAGATAGCGCTGCACCTCTCCCTTGTATACATCCAGTTCAAAGTACTTTGGGAATAATGCAAGTCAGACATCTAGATGTGTGATGCAAAATGTGACTTCTTTATTATTCATCAAGCTTTAATAATAAATGATAACGCGGCATATTTCAGGCGGTTTCCATAAAGCACCAATCAGAATACAGAATAGAGATTTCAGTAAACTACTCCATGGCACGTCATAACAAAAATACAACAGGATAGTGACTTCTGTGATTTCTATAAACAAGAAATGTGTGCATAGATACCAGCATTCACATCCCACGGGAACATCTTGTATGTACAACAAACCAGTTAGTAGGCACAGAGCAAAAGTGAGTGAACTATTAACCCTTTCATATAGTAGGTGGAGCGAATTACTATGATACTTAGCGCCACCTAAAGGATGAATAGGGATTTTTTTTTGTTTTAAATAAATAGTTGGTTTAGTCCTGAGGTTTTATGTCTTTAATGTCTACTATACTCATAAATGTATGAATGTGATCTCCGATACTTGTATGACACCACCCCTCACATAGTACACTAAAAATATGTCGGGGGAGAGAGACAAGCATGTGTCCAGCCATGACAAATTCTGCTGTATTTTAATAAACACTGATTTCCTATAATCATCAGCTCCCTCTAGTGGCCATAATGAAGTATTATTCAAAAACACATCAATCAGGAAAAACAGTTCAATACATTATGGCCACTAGATTGAGCCAATGATCATAGGAAATCACTGTGTGAAATAAAATTACACCATGTGACATGGCTGAATGAATGCTGGTCATATTAGTTCATCTATTCTCTAAGTGGGGTGGTATCTATTGGGCCAATCCCTTTTACAAACCACACATAATATCGCCCTTCAAAGTGAAAACAGAAACGATTTGCACAAAATCAAAGAGTAGAAATATTTTCCGGTGGATCCCCTCTACCCAGACCCCATATGTAGACATAGAACAACAAGCTGTGTTCCCTCTCGTGCCGCACTCCTCCAACCACCCAAACCCACACAGAAGCAAAGGGAAATAATGAGAGGAAAGTTCCCCCCTAGTTTGGGGCGGAGTTCTCCTTCCCTCCTGTTGGGGGATGGGAGAAGGATGGACTGAAGACAGAGAGACGCTTCGGGGTCACCACTGTTCTGTAGAGCCTTGAAATGAAGGACATCAACTTCAGAAGTTCTTGTTGTCTGTGTAAAGTTCCCCGATAACGAGATCTGGGCTCTCCCGGCTTCTAGCTCTGTAACCCGCTATATCATTATCAGGAAACGCAACTCCGACACCCAAGAAGGGCTGAAGTTGTGTCCTTCATTTCCAGGATCTACTGACCACTCTGCACCCCGACATTTACTGCACTTCATCCATGTCTTTGGGGACCTCTCATCTCCTTATCAACTGTTTCTTCCATGATGAAGATCAGCCATGGAGTATATCTGAGGTGTATATCAGGGTGTGCTTCTTCCCCACATGAGAGCTGGGATGTCCAGCAACATTCATCTAGAAGACATTTCCCACACTCAAGGCACTAATACACCTCCAGGGTTGTGTGGTACCCCTGATGTATAGGAAGACAGGACTTCAGTGAGGAACATTTCCCTCACTCAGGACAGGAATGTGGCTTCTCCCATGTGAGATCTCTGATGTTTGGAAAGACTTGACTTCTCTGAAAAACATTTCCCGCACTCAGGACAGGAATACGGCTTCTCCCCCATGTGGCATCCCTGATGTGCGATAAGATGGGATTTCTGTGAAAAACATTTCCTGCACTCAGGACAGGAATACGACTTCTCCCTCGTGTGAGATCTCTGATGTGTGTAAAGATTGGACTTAGCTGAAAAACATTTCCCACACTCAGGACAAGAATACGGCTTCTCCCCAATGTGAGATCTCTGATGTGTGTAAAGATTGGACTTATCTGAAAAACATTTCCCGCACTCAAAACAGGAATATGGCTTCTCCCCTGTGTGAGATCTCTGATGTGTGTAAAGATGGGACTTATCTGAAAAACATTTCCCGCACTCAAAACAGGAATATGGCTTCTCCCCCGTGTGAGATCTCTGATGTCTGGAAAGATTGGACTTCTGTGAAAAACATTTCCCACACTCAGGACAGAAATATGGCTTCTCTCCTGTGTGAACTCTTTGATGTTTGTAAAGACTGGACTTCACTGAAAAACATTTCCGGCACTCAGGACAGGAATATGCCTTCTCCCCGGTGTGAGATTTCTGATGTATGTAAAGATTGGACTTCTGTGAATAACATTTCCCACACTCAGGACAAGAATACGGCTTCTCCCCTGTGTGAGATCTCTGATGTGTGTAAAGATTGAACTTATCTGAAAAACATTTCCCACACTCAAGACAGGAATACAGCGGCTTCTTCCCCGTGTGAGATCTCTGATGTTTGGAAAGATTGGACTTCACTGAAAAACATTTCCCACACTCAGGACAGGAATATGCCTTCTCCCATGTGAGATCTCTGATGTTTGGAAAGACTTGACTTCTCTGAAAAACATTTCCCGCACTCAGGACAGGAATACGGCTTCTCCCCCATGTGGCATCCCTGATGTGCGATAAGATGGGATTTCTGTGAAAAACATTTCCTGCACTCAGGACAGGAATACGACTTCTCCCTCGTGTGAGATCTCTGATGTGTGTAAAGATTGGACTTAGCTGAAAAACATTTCCCACACTCAGGACAAGAATACGGCTTCTCCCCAATGTGAGATCTCTGATGTGTGTAAAGATTGGACTTATCTGAAAAACATTTCCCGCACTCAAAACAGGAATATGGCTTCTCCCCTGTGTGAGATCTCTGATGTGTGTAAAGATGGGACTTATCTGAAAAACATTTCCCGCACTCAAAACAGGAATATGGCTTCTCCCCCGTGTGAGATCTCTGATGTCTGGAAAGATTGGACTTCTGTGAAAAACATTTCCCACACTCAGGACAGAAATATGGCTTCTCTCCTGTGTGAACTCTTTGATGTTTGTAAAGACTGGACTTCACTGAAAAACATTTCCGGCACTCAGGACAGGAATATGCCTTCTCCCCGGTGTGAGATTTCTGATGTATGTAAAGATTGGACTTCTGTGAATAACATTTCCCACACTCAGGACAAGAATACGGCTTCTCCCCTGTGTGAGATCTCTGATGTGTGTAAAGATTGAACTTATCTGAAAAACATTTCCCACACTCAAGACAGGAATACAGCGGCTTCTTCCCCGTGTGAGATCTCTGATGTTTGGAAAGATTGGACTTCACTGAAAAACATTTCCCACACTCAGGACAGGAATATGCCTTCTCCCCAGTGTGAGATCTCTGATGTGTGTAAAGATTGGACTTAGCTGAAAAACATTTCCCGCACTCAGGACAGGAATACGGCTTCTCCCCTGTGTGAGATCTCTGATGTGTGTAAAGACTGGACTTATGTGAAAAACATTTCCCACACTCAGGACAGGAATATGGCTTTTCCCCTGTGTGAGATCTCTGATGTGTGTAAAGACTGAACTTCAATGAAAAACATTTCCCACACTCAGGACAGGCATATGGCTTCTCCCCCGTGTGAGTTCTCCGATGTTTGTAAAGAATCGACTTCTTTGAAAAACATTTTCCACACTCAGGACAGGAATACGGCTTCTTCCCTGCGTGAGATCTTTCATGTGAATTAAGGTTGGATTTATAATGGAAACATTTCCCGCACTCAGTACAGGAAAACCTCTTCCCTGTTGGAAGGCCGGCCCGGTCCCGCACAGTCTGAGGTTCCTCAGGATACGAGGAATCCGATGGTCCATCTACACTGGGTGGTGCCGGATGGACATTGGAGGGAGCCGGGTTTTCTCCTGGACTATACTGTGTGATGTCCTCATCTTCTACTTTCCAGTCTGGAGACAAAGTGAGACAATCCTCTGAGGTTTTCCTCATCTCCCGGCCATGGACTAAAATACAAAGACAAAAAGGATTACTAGACAGGAGCTGATTGGTTCCCCCATACCAGAAAGACAGTGAGAGATCCAATGAGAACTTTATCATCTGGACCAATCAGTGAGCAGTATGGGTGGAGGAATGGATTTAATGTTCATGACCCACCTGTGCTGATCTCTGTAGGAGTGTCCTCCTCTATAAATGTCCCCGTTATTCCATCCTCCTCCATAGACTGCTGATCATCCCTCACATACGCCTCTTCTTCTTCTGCTTTCACCTCAAATTCTATATCGATTGGATCTCCACTCTAAATCAAGGAAATGAGAGAAAATATCATCTGTAAAATATAAACTCACATAAAATATCCACAAATTGTCTGTACAAGTCCATGTTCTAGATTCTCCATCCCACCAACCTTGTAATAGTGAGGGATGGTGTGACCTTCCTGTGTGGAATCCCGGGAATACAGAGGACGGGGACATCTCTCTGGTGGGTTCCTGGTATTAGGTGGCTCCATCATATCCTTGTGTCCTTCTGAAAACTCCTCCATCACTCCATACTCCTCATCCTCCTCTTTATACTCTTCTTTACCATCAATATTATCATCCCCGAGGATTCCACTCTGAAAGATATAATAAAACATTCATTGTAACAAACATGCTGTGTATAAATCACAACTACCAATAATTGTCATCATCTACCTGATGATGGTGAGGGATGGTGTGACCTTCCTGTGTGGAATCCCGGGAATACAGAGGACGGGGACATCTCTCTGGTGGGTTCCCATGACTGGATCCATCTGTAGGAAACACACACACTGACTGAATCCATTGTTTCTATGTGTTTATCAGATGATGGGGGATCTAGGTGGATCCTCCGTACTGCTCTCTCCTTTACAATAAAGTCTCCTCTTACCCGGTGATGTGAGGGGCGGCTGATTGTCCATCATGACGTCCTTGTAGAGATCCTTGTGTCCTTCTAAATACTCCCACTCCTCCATGGAGAAATAGACAGTGACACCCTGACACCTTATAGGAACCTGACACACACAATGATACAGTCACCATCCAGACACATCCCTTGTCTGTTACTGGAGAATGTCCCAGAATTCCCGGCACCGCTCACCTCTCCTGTCAGCAGCTCCATCATCTTCTTGGTGACTTCTAGAATCTTCTGCACGTTGTGTCTCTCAGGGTTTAGGGAGTCACATGGAGGCACTGTGATGGTCATATGATCACCTGACTTCAGAAGAGGAAATCTCTGTATTGAGGAACCAATAGGAATATCATGTTAGAATCCCAGAATCCTCTTCACCTCTCCGGTCAGGTATGTTTTATTAATAAATATAAGAGTAATGTCATGTGACCTCCCAGAATCCTCCTCACCTCTCCGGTCAGGTCTGTGTTTTATTAATAGAGATGAGAGTGATGTTATGTGACCTCCCAGAATCCTCCTCACCTCTCCGGTCAGGTCTGTGTTTTATTAATAGAGATGAGAGTGATGTCATGTGACCTCCCAGAATCCTCCTCACCTCTCCGGTCAGGTCTGTGTTTTATTAATAGAGAAAAGAGCGATGTCATGTGACCTCCCAGAATCCTCCTCACCTCTCCGGTCAGCAGGTAGATGATCTCCAGGGTGAGGTTTAGTATCTTTTCAGTCATGTGACTCCGGTCCTCCTCCATCCTCATTGGTGCCATCATGTGATCTATACAGGTCTCCTTGTAGACGGATAACTTTGGGAAATGAAAGTAAGAATGATTTGGATGGTATTGGTCACACAATAATAGGATGTGGATGTGAGGGGGGAATAGGAGGGTTGCTGGACATTGAAGAACTACTCCCCCCATGGGAAGACATTTAATCTGAACTGTTTAGTGTTTGCTACATCTTGGAGGTCCTGGGACAATCTTGACCTGCCAGATCAGAAATCCCCTTTTCTCTGTTGGGTTTGTTTGGTCTCTGAACTGGTTTTGATGAGTATTAGATCTGCAGACAAGGAATGATAAATCTGATCCTTCCTATGACTTGTTTGCTCTGAGGCAGTGCTGTGAGGTCAATGTCGGCTCATCATGATGTCCAGGAAGGGGAACTTGCTGACTTTTGGCCGGATTTGCTGACTTTAATAGCCAGAACTCTGACTGCAAGGCTCCAATCTCTAGCAGCCTGCTGACTGACAGGAGTGATGTCACTGTCACTCTCTGCAGTAAGAGAAGGGATTGGATGGGATAGCAGGAGGATCCTACTGGTGTAATAGAGAGCTCTGGGGGAGGAGTCTGTTCTCTTCCCTCCAATGACAGCCCATCGTGGGTAGGAAGAGAACAACATAAGGGAAGGGTTAGTTCATTCATTGCCAAGTATACTGTGATATCCAGGACATTGTACAGAGTGGTGGTGGGTTCCTGGGGCTTTGAATTCCAGCACCGGGCACTGCCAGAGCCTGTGTCATGGGAAGGTATTGAAGTGTCTCCTGAAGATGTTCAGCACTGACCCCTGACTACCTTTTAGTCGATAATGCACCAACAGACCTCCTCTAAGAACAAGTGACCACCAAGGGGTGAAGGACCGCCCTCCTTCATTCCACTTGGTATACTGGAAAACAATGAGATGGTAAGAAGGTGAAGGTTGTCTTCCTTTCCTGATAGGAGTTCTGTAAGGAGGTCTGGAAAGTAAATACAGCAATGTAAGGGGCTCTATGCTCCATACTCCTGACCCCGGCACTCCATCATTGTGTTGGCTGCATAGTGTAATGATTGCCCATTGGCTGCCTGTGTAGTGTCATCATTGCCCTTTGTAGGCCATGTATGGTCAGGATGGTCCTTGTCTTGTCTATTTATTGTCAGTGCTGTTTGTTTAGAGGACCATATTACTAGAATTTATCTCCACAATGAGGAGAATGTTCCGGCCCCGGAAGTGGGGGATGTTCTGCCCCTGAAGGGGTTCATCTGGGTTCCCACACTATATATGTGTGTATCATCATCTGCTGGAGATAAAAGACGTCACAGTGACTATGGAGGAAGAGAACGGACATGACTATGGAGGAAGAGGACGGACGTGACTATGGAGGAAGAGGACGGACGTGACTATGGAGGAAGAGGACGGACGTGACTGTAGAGGAAGAGGACGGACGTGACTGTGAAGGAAGAGGACGGACGTGACTGTGGACGAAGAGGATGGACGTGGCTGTGGAGGAAGAGGACGGACGTGACTGTGGAGGAAGAGGACGAACGTGACTGTGGAGGAAGAGGACGGACGTGACTGTGGAGGAAGAGGACGGACGTGACTGTGGAGGAAGAGGACGGACGTGACTGTGGAAGAAGAGGACGGACGTGACTGTAGAGGAAGAGGATGGACGTGACCGTGGAGGAAGAGGACGGACGTGACCGTGGAGGAAGAGGACGGGCGTAACCATGGAGGAAGAGGACAGGCGTGACTATGGAGGAAGAGGACGGGCGTGACTATGGAGGAAGAGGACGGGCGTGACTATGGAGGAAGAGGATGGACATGACTATGGAGGAAGAGGACGGATGTGACTATGGAGGGAGAGGACAGACATGACTATGGAGGAAGAGGACAGACATGACGGGGGTTACTGGGTGTAAATAGGAAATAACAACTTATTACCTCCTCTGCTGCCACTTCCACAAATGTTTCCGATCTGCTTCCTCCCAACTCACCTCTCGGAATGTCCTGCCTGTACCTGACATCACTTCCTGTCTGTACCTGACATCACTTCCTATCTGTATCCCATAGAGAAGTCCTGTCTGGGGAGAAATGAGATCACCATCTTGTGGATTTCATAGGAACTGCAGCCCCGAGAAACGTCCCCTAATAACATTCCTGCATTGTATCTACCTTACAGGGATACCAGGGAAGATCAAAAAGAACTAAAAAAGTAAGAAACAATAAACCTAACTCTTATGCAACCAACTGTTTATATAATATATTTTACTACAGATAGAAAAGTCTTAAAGACACAGAACACAAGATAAAAACAAAATACATAATAAAACAGAGACCTCCAAAACAGATATTTTTGGGTAAAATATGCAAAAATACATCCTAAAGTATAAAAATATCTATCAATCCACTCATAATGAAGATGTTAGACATAAATGACAAGGATGTAATGGTCACAGAGGAATGGTGGTGGAGATCTCTCAAAGTAAGAACACTTCCTTGAATGGTTCTATAAATAAAGAATGAATCCTGGAGGGAATAAAGCTGTAAAGCAATAAATAATATATAAAGTGGGCCATCCACTTCATCCATAAAGACATTGTGATTGAAGATCTTCTAGATCACATAGAAGGAGGACTCATCCATGATTTCATACATTTGTTTGGAAGGATAGAACAATCCTCAGAAGGGAACATGTAGGATGACAGGAAAGGCTCCTGACTGGTGAGATCCTCCAAACATAATGATGACATCCATGAACTGGAGCGAGCTCGTTGGGGTGATAAAGCCAATCTGGAAACACTGTGTAGACGTTCTCCAAGAACTCAGCACACTCCAGGTGTGGAGAAAGTCTCCAGGTGGGTTTAGCCTGCCATTTATCATAGGTAGAAATGTCCACACATGGACTTCCACAGGGACCCCCGAGACTACATATAGAACCTGTACAGTGTCCCCTGTAATGAACTGCTTCCCACCAGGCCTATAGCAGAATGACAGCTGAGCGGGATCTTTCCCATCCTGGGTGGACATCATATGAAGTCCTCCAAGTCTAGTGGCTCTGCTGTATCTTGATATGTCACCTGCTGTGTCCACCAGATGACAGATCATTGTACCAGGCCAGCCCAGTACCATGTGATTGCTGTGACCAATCACAGTGATCACATGACAGTTGTACACAATGAATGGCTTGCATTCATAGCCATTCATTGTGTACTATTGTGATGATCTCTGTGATTTGTCACTGGCTCACTACCTCTGCTGGAAGTTTACTCCAAGCATCAACTACTCTTTCAGTAAAATAATACTTTCTGAGATTAGCTGTGAACTTTCCTCCAGTTAGTTGGAGGTCATGTCCCGTGTTCTTCATTTTGGTTTCATATTGAAAATCCTGCCCTCCTGAACCTTATTCATTCCCTTGTTGTATGTAAAGGTTTCAGTCATGTCTCCCCTTTCCCTTCTCTCCTCCAGACTGGACATGTTACGTTCCTGAAGTCTCTCCTGATATCACTATTTGTATTCCCCGTCTCTGGACTCGTTCTATCTTATCAATACCTTTATGTAAGTGAGGTCTCCAGAACTGGACACAGTATTCTACATGAGGTTGCTGGTGACCCCTCTAGTGATAGAAAGATCTATATAGAGGAATCAGGACCTCCTTCCTCCTGCCAGTGACCCCTCTAGCGATATAAAGATCTATATAGACGAATCAGGACCTCCTTCCTCCTGCCGGTGACCCCTCTAGTGATATAAAGATCTATATAGAGGAATCGGGACCTCCTTCCTCCTGCCGGTGACCCCTCTAGTGATATAAAGATCTATATAGAGGAATCGGGACCTTCTGCCGGTGACCGCTCTAGTGATATAAAGATCTATATAGAGGAATCAGGACCTCCTTCCTCCTGACGGTGACCCCTCTAGTGATATAAAGATCTATATAGAGGAATCAGGACCTCCTTCCTCCTGCCGGTGACCCCTCTAGTGATATAAAGATCTATATAGAGGAATCAGGACCCTCTTCCTCTCGCCAGTGACCCCTCTAGTGATATATAGATCTATATGGAGGAATTAAAAAGAGAACAATCCCCTGCGCTTGAATGGAAAAATCCCTACCCCTAAGCTGCTAACACCTCCCTTCAACCATAAAGTCTAAATAATCGATATATAATGGTGTAGCGCTAAATAAATACTAACATAAGTGACCAAAATCAGACTAAATATGATGAATAAACAATCATAAGTGAAAAAGTGTACCAATAATAAATTAGTGCACACACACAATCAATATAAAAGGATAACCCCAACTACAGGGACCAAACTAAGTGAATAACATAATTAGTGCATGTGTACAAAAACATCTGTGAAAATATTATATATATATCCACTAATAAAAAGTCCACACACTGTTCCAATAATGTTGATTAGTGCTCCACAGCAATAACTTGCATTTAAATAAATGTGAATCCAGTGCCAACAACTCGTGAATCCAAAAACATCCAAAGTGCCCCCTCAACTCCTAAAAGTGACCACAAGGGCCAGCTCGCTTTAGGGTAAGACACGCTTTCCCAGGAATAGCCTCGTCACCACCGGATGGACCCTCCTGGATATCCCACAGGCTTTTATCCTCCTGAGTCCTCCAATCCCCTGGTACTTGTAATAGCAGTTCACCCACACAGGATCATAACTCATTTGTGATCTCATACCTGAGAGCTTGGTGAGCACAGGGTCCACAGCATGTCACTCCACCTCCGATCACCGACCTGCACTCCCGATCCACTGCTGGCTGCACTCAGAGTCCCCGTACAAGCTACCCTGAGAGCCAGGATCCTATTCCTGGGAAAGCGTGTCTTACCCTAAAGTGAGCTGGCCCTTGTGGTCACTGTTGTGGACTTTTTATTAGTGGATAGATATATATATAATATTTTCACAGATGTTTTTGTACACATGCACTAATTATGTTATTCACTTAGTTTGGTCCCTGTAGTTGGGGTTATCCTTTTAGATTGATTGTGTGTGTGCACTAATTTATTATTGGTACACTTTTTCACTTATGATTGTTTATTCATAATATTTAGCCTGATTTTGGTCACTTATGTTAAAAAGGTTGTGAGAACCACAATCGGGCTCAGGGTAGGATTTCTGCTGCTGTTCCTAATTTTGAGATATGGATTGCGTGCACGCCGGAAAATAATTACACGGACAACTGTCCAGTACAACCACTTTCAAATCATCTCTGTTTATTGCAGGGCGGTGCTTAACCTTTTATACATAGAAAACAATAGAGTATACGTCACTATTACGTATATACAGTCACATTCTAAAAGGCACATTTTGCTTGGCTGAAATATAGGAGAAATGTAGAAACTTGAAGCTTGCTTCTCGTCCCGTTATCTCTTCACCCCCCCCCCTCACATACTCAAAGCCTAAGTGAAATCCTCTCAGTGCGAAGGGAGGGGTTGAGAGCATCGCTCTGAGCAAACAAGTTAAGGAGGACTGCAAAGCCCAGCAGACAAAAATATATACGCAGAACACATATATTTAGAAATATGAAAAAGTATAAAAGTAAATATGTATAAAATGTATATTTTAAACAGGAAACAGAATAGGCATTTTACCAAATCCATCAGAATGTTAGTATTTATTTAGCGCTACACCATTATATATTGATTATATGGAGGAATTGGGACCTCCTTCCTCCTGCTGGTGACACCTCTAGTGATATAAAGATCTATATAGAGGAATCGGGACCTCCTTCCTCCTGCCGGTGACCCCTCTAGTGATAGGATCTATATAGAGGAATCAGGACCTCCTTCCTCCTGCAGGTGACCCCTCTAGTGATATAAAGATCTATATAGAGGAATCAGGACCTGATTCCTCCTGCCGGTGACACCTCTAGTAATATAAAGATTGATATAGAGGAAACGGGATGTCCTTCCTCCCATCGGTGACCCCTCTAGTGATATTGAGATCTATATAGAGGAATTGGGACCTCCTTCCTCCCACCAGTGACCCCTCTATTGATATAAAGTTCTATATAGAAGAATCTGGATCCCCTTCCTCCTGACGGTGACCCCTCTAGTGATATAAAGATCTATATAGAGGAATCAAGACCTCCTTCCTCCTGCCGGTGACCCCTCTAGTGATATAAAGATCTATATAGAGGAATCGGGACCTCCTTCCTCCTGACGGTGACCCCTCTAGTAATATAAAGATCTATATAGAGGAATCGGGACCTCCTTCCTCCTGCCGGTGACCCCTCTAGTGTTATAAAGATTTATATAGAGGAATCAGGACCTCCTTCTGTTCTGTCCCCACATGAAGGCGAATGAAGGTATATCTAATAATGGCTGTGTAACTTCCTACCTTCGTATCCAAGCAGTGGAGCAGACCGGACCGGCAGATGTTCAGGTTAGATGGATCCAAACGTATACACGGGAATGAAATCAGCGTGGGTTTATTTGGTCCAAAATACAGCGACAAACAGTGATACAATACTGTAAGGTAGTAGAGGTATTCATGCTGTCCTGCGATATCTTTCCTGAGGCTAACTGCTGGTCAAAAACTGATGCCTTCACAAGCCCAGGGTATTGAATGTCCTGTCACACAGCTATACAGCAGATAAAATGGCTGCAGGAAGTGACCAGAACCAAGGCTTGCCTAAAACCACGCCCAGCAGAGAAAACACTTACTAGCTATAACAAAGGCATGCAGCATGCAAATTCTGGCCAGCAGATGGCAGCAACAGATCAAGACATAGAAACAAACATGGTGAAATAAGAATTGGTAATACAATGCACAGTTAAATAACAAATATGAGGAGAACAGCACACTCCCCGTCTGAAATTCCATAAGGGATTTCACTATGACGAATGTCCATAAAATATAAAACAACCTGTAACAAAGAACATGTTAGAATGCAATAAACATAACAATATAGTAGATTCCGAGTTGGAATAGAGAAGAACCACAAAGTTCAAGTTCAGTAGAGTTCACCCAGCAGGAATGTTCTCAATGGGTAGTATCAAAATGAGTTCATTAATTGGCCTTGCGAATATTTTAAGCTCACCCTTTCTGAAGATCTTCAACTCCACTTTACGAACCTTGCCATCCTTGCTAGGAAGAACCTTTGTAATTAGTCCCATAGGCCAGTCAATCCGTACGGTATGTTGCTCCTTCATTAACACGAGGTCACCTTCTTTTAGGTTTGGTTTGTGGTGTTGCCACTTTCTTCTTCCTTGAAGAATATTGAGATACTCCTTTCGCCACCTGTTCCAGAAGTAATCAGCTAGGTATTGTACACGTTTCCAGTGTTTTTGGTAGATATTCGCATGAGTAAATTCTCCACTAGGTAATAGCGTAATCTCAGTTTTTTGGGTAAGTAGGATAGCTGGAGTCAGTACGGCTGGTGTTTCAGGATCCATAGATACTGGCACGAGGGGTCTAGAATTGATGATAGCTGAAACTTCAGCGAGAAGGGTGACTAGAGTCTCATGTGTGAGTCTTGAAGAGTTTACATCCATCAACATAGAATTCAAGATGTTGCGTGAGATGCCGATCATTCTCTCCCAGGAGCCCCCCATGTGGGAACTATGAGGAGGATTGAAAATCCAGGTGCAACCCTTTTCCGCCAAGTGATCTTGAATGGATTTGGTGTCTATGTTCAGTTCTCTACAGGCTCCAATGAAGTTGCTTCCACGGTCAGACCTCAACTGTTTCACTGGTCCTCTGATTGCGAAGAACCGTCTTAAGGCATTAATAAGGCTGGATGTGTCCATGGATTCTATGACCTCTAAGTGAACGGCTCGCACACTCATGCAAGTAAATAGTACAGCCCAACGCTTACTGTTTGCGTGACCGCCACGGGTCCTGCGTGCGGACACCATCCATGGCCCGAAGACGTCTAGGCCAACGTAGGTGAAAGGCGGCTCTGTACATAGTCTGTCCGCAGGCAAATCAGCCATTTGTTGGTGTAGTTGTTTTCCTCTAGCTTTGCGACAGTGAACACAGTCATGCAGTACTTGGGCCACACGTCTTTTCATACCTATAATCCAAAGGCCAGCAGACCGTAACTTGCCCTCAGTGATTTGCCTGCCCTGGTGTTCAGTCTTTTTGTGGTAGTGTCGGATCAGCAAGACGGTGATATGGTGTTTGCTGGGAATGATGAGAGGATTTTGATCTGCAACTCTTAGGTGGGCTTGATTCAAACGACCACCAACTCTGAGCAAGCCAAAACTGTCAATAACTGGATTTAAGTTGGCAAGAGGGCTTTTTATTGGAATCTGCTGTTTGTTGTATAAGCACTTCCATTCTACATTGAATTCCTCTTGTTGGACGTGACGTATTATGAGGGACTCACTATGAGAGATGTTCTCCGCAGAGAAGGGTTTATGGCAGACGTGCCAACCATGACAATCCTTATCTTTGTGAGTATTGTGATAACATTTTGCAATGTGCACTAACCTTGCGATAGTCCTGACGAGTCTCATCCAACTGGAGAAATGTTCAAAGCGTTGGCTACCGAGGCTGGAGATTTGCTTTGTTCCAGTGACCAATACACTGACTTCAGCGCGGATTTCTGGATCATTATCCGGATCCTGGATGCTGAAAACTTCCTGTACACAATCGTCCGCCTGTTTTAGCAGAAACTCCGGACCTGTAAGCCAAGTAGAGTTAGTAAAGGAACCTACAGACATAGGTCTAGTGGCATGATCTGCTGGATTAAGTTCGGATGGTACATAGTACCATTGTTCAGGTTTGGAGGACCTCCTGATTCTCTCTATGCGGTTACTGACGTAAACATAAAATCGTCTCGTCTGATTGTAGATGTAACCTAATACGACCTTACTGTCCGTGTAATACTGAACTTCATCTATGTTGACACCTAGTTCTTCTTGTATGAAGTCTGCAATCTCCACTGCTAATACAGTCCCACAGAGTTCAAGTCTGGGAATAGTATGATCAGGCTTGGGGGCTAACTTAGCCTTACCAAAGACGAATCCAACGTGATTTTGCTTGTTGGGTTCTGTGACCTTCAGATAGGCGACCGCTGCTATGGCCTCTGTGGAGGCGTCTGAGAACACGTGGAGTTCCTTCTTTACGCTAGAAGTAAGTGAGGTTTTAATATAGCATCTTGGGATGTGGATCTCATCCAAAGCACACAAAGATTGCTTCCAGGCTTCCCATTTTTGCTCTTTATCGGAGGGAAGTGGGGTATCCCAATCCTTGATGGTTTCAGAAAGTTGTCTCAGTAGGGATTTACCTTGTATGACGATGGGCGCTACAAATCCCAGCGGATCAAATAGGCTGTTTACCACTGATAGGACACCACGTTTTGTGAATGGCTTGTCTGCACAACTTATTTGAAAACCAAAGGAGTCAGCCGAGAGATCCCATCTGAGGCCCAAGCTCCTCTGCACAGGTGGACTGTCCAGTCCCAGGTTAATGTCTTTGAATCCAGGTGCATGATCACCTCGCTCGAAGGCTCTCATTACGGTTAGGCTGTTTGAAGCAATTTTGTGTAGTCTAAGGTTAGCTTGGTACAACATATTTTGAGTCCTTTTGAGCAGATCGATAGCCGCTTCTTCAGTTGGTAGCGATTTGAGCCCGTCATCCACGTAGAAGTCTTTTTCCACAAAGTCTTTGGCATCTGTACCATACTCAGATTCCCCCTCTATTGCAGTTCTCCGAAGCCCGTAAGTCGCTACGGCTGGTGAAGGGCTGTTTCCAAACACATGTACCCTCATACGATACTCCATCATCTCTGCGTTGGTGTCATTGTCCTTGTACCACAGAAACCTGAGGAAATTCCGGTGGTCCTCTCGGACTACAAAACAATGGAACATATGTTCAATGTCAGCAGTGATGGCGACAAGCTCTTTCCTGAATCTCATCAGCACTCCGACTAGGTTATTAGTCAGATTAGGACCTGTGAGAAGAATATCGTTAAGAGATACACCTTGATGTTTGGCGCTTGAATCAAAGACAACCCTAATTTGATTAGGTTTTCGTGGATGATATACTCCGAATGAAGGCAAGTACCAGCACTCGTCGTTCTTCCTTAAGGATGGAGCTGGTTCTGCATGGTTGTTACGGAATATTTTATCCATAAAGGCGACGATGTGTTCTCTCATTTCAGGCTTGCTGTTCATGGCACGCTGAAGAGAGTTAAATCTAGACAGAGCTTGTTCCCGGTTGTTCGGGAGTCTTACCCTGGTAGCTCGGAAGGGTAATGGAGAAACCCAGTGATTGGTTTCGTCTTTAAAGAACTCACTGTCCATTATCTCGACAAATTCTCTGTCCTCTACTGACAAGGCTACTTTATCGTCGTCCTTGGTTGTATGAAAGACTGATCTCCCCAAGTTGTCGGCAAAGAGGGGAGTAATGACATCAGGTGGTTGTATGAGGCCTGGAGACTTCTCCTTCACCTCATAGTGATGAGGACACGGCTTAATGCAAGTTGTGCGTCCATTTGCACGCACGTACGTTTTGAAGGAGTCGATTTCTGGTTGATTTAAGCATACATTTCCTATGATTACCCATCCCAAGTCCAGTCTCTGGGCGTATGGTGCATAGTCAGGACCATTACACTGTTGACGCACCTTGTGTACCCTTAGATTGTCTCTGCCGAGCAGGAGTAGAATCTCGGCGTTGATGTCCATAGGTGGGATAACGTTGGCTAGGTGCCTTAGGTGAGGTTGGTGAAATGCAGCTTCTGGGGTAGGAATCTCATCCCTATGGTTGGGTATTTGATCGCATTCGATCAGCGTCGGTAAGGGTATTTCCGTATCCCCACTGACAGGAGAAGCGATGAATCCTTGTGCCCTTCTGCCGCTAGTCTCTATGCGGCCCGAGCAGGTGTTTAAGGTATAGGGTTCGGATGGTCCCTTTATTCCAAAGGCTTCAAAGAATTTAGGACCTGCTAGGGACCGGTTGCTTTGGTCATCAATGATGGCATACATTTTTACTGCCTTTTCTGGTAGTCCCTCTGGGTAGACCTTGATCAGGCATATTCGGGCACAACATTTCTCGCACTGGCCCTCCCCACATACATCCAAGCATGAGCAGGAAACAGCAGTCGCTGCATTAGCGTAATTTTGGGGCTCCCCGCCATGACTTGGAGCAGGACTGGTGGTGACGGCAGTGGGTGAATCTCTGGAGAGTGGGATTGGGTGCATAGCTGAGGCATGTCTTTCACTATGACACTCCTCACACTTGATGACAGATTTACAGTCCTTAGCCATGTGCTCCAATGAAGCGCAGCATCTGAAACATACCCCGAGCTCGGTGAGGATTTTCTTGCGCTCCAGTATGGTTTTGGATCTAAACCCTCTACATTTGTTCAGAGAGTGTGGTTTTTTATGAATGGGACATTCACGATTGAAGGTCTTATCTCCTGATGAGGTGGTGTACTGTTTACCCGTGGGTACTGCAGGAGATGGTAGGTTAGTCTTTCTAACACTCACGCTGCTCTTGAAGTCTCTGTGTTTATGCGTGATGCTTTCATACCTTGATGATGATGTTGCTGAAGCTGTAGTGTTGAACTCCAGGAAGTCGAGGCTGGGGTCATTCCTCATCTGGGACTGTTCATCGATAAACCTACAGAAGTGAATAAATGGGGGAAAGGTGATGTCATGCTCTCTTTTGTACCTTGAGACTGATGCCGCCCACTTTTCTTGCAGACTGTATGGTAGCTTCACGACAATTGGGTTCACTCCATGAGCTGTATCCAGGTAACAAAGCCCAGACAGACGAGGGTCACCCTTGGCAAGCTCCAGTTCCATGAGCAGATCACTTAAATCCTGAAGCTTCTGGACATCCTTGAGATTGATCCTTGGAACGTTCTGCAGTCTCTTGAATAGGGCCTTCTCTATTGCTTCTGCACTGCCGAAGGTACGTTCGAGTCTCTGCCAGGCGACAGCAAGACCTGCTTCTGCTTGTCCCACATAAACAGTTCTGAGGCTCTTGACACGATTTGTGGAGCCTGGGCCCAGCCATTTGATCAAGAGGTCAAACTCCTGCTCTGCGGTTAGGTTGAGGTTAGCGATGGCGGCCTTGAAGGTTGCCTTCCAAGCTCTGTAGCTCTCTGCACGGTCATCAAATTTTGAGAGACTGGTGTTGATTAGCTCTCTGCTCACCATAAACCTGGCAAACTCAGAGATATCTGATTTCTCACTGCTTGTTGCCATGATGACTTGTGATGCCCCTGGGGCGTATTGGCTGCCTGGCGTGAAGGGGTGAGATGCTTCCGGGTAGAATGATGTAGCTGCAGGGTTAAGCTTTCGTTTAGCCTCTGTATATTGTGATGACTGCTGCTTGAGCTGTGGAGGTAGGCCAGAAAACGCCTGATAGCGATCTTTCTGTAACAACCGTCCTTGAGAGGGCACTTCCGGGTAACGGTTATTAGGTTGCTCGGGTGCTGTGGGTGGCACTGGTACCGCAGGTAGAGCTGACTTGGAGGTTTCAGTGTTCTCGGCTTGGACCATACTGCAAACTGGGGGTGGCGCAGATAACTGATTCAGTACATAGTCACTGGTGCGATCAACTGGATCATCTATCTCCTGTGGTAGCGAGCAGACTGGATCAAGACCTTGGCTCAATGCTTGCTCAAGTAGTCTTACTTTAGCTAATGCAATTTCCTCCTGCATCTCTGATTCGAAAATCTTTATTCGAGCCTCTGCTTCTGCCCTCTTGGCCTCTGCTTCTGCCTCTGCCCTCTTGGCCTCTGCCTCTGCTTCTGCTTCTGCCCTCTTGGCCTCTGCCCTTGCAAGAGCTTCTTTTTCAGTGAAGGAGCGTCTCGCTTTGGATTGCTCTGCGTTTATGCGGGCCTCTAGTAATCTGTCGCTCAAGGCTGAGCTTCTTGAGCACGATGATCTGTATGACCGAGAGGAATGTTTAGATGAATTTGATCTGTGTGATTTAGTTTCTTGCAAATGCGAGATACGGAGTTCCGCTTTACCTTTAACATCCAGCACCATGACGTCTCTTTGTCTGGCTATTGATTCTGCCTTGCTTAGTTCTGATAGGGCTTCATCGATATTAGAGTCTTTTAGAAAGGTTATATACCTTGTGGACAGTCTATTGTATCTTTCTTGAGCTGTGTCCAGCCGCCCGATGGCAACTTGTAAGCTTGTGGCATCACCTGAGGAGGATTTAAGTCCGGACATGAGGGAGGAAACTCGTTCCCATTGCTCCTCCAGGTTATCACATAGCTCATCTTTCGTGGTGTGATAATTTTCAATGACTTTTACTGTCGGTTTGAGAGAGCGTCTTGGTCGTATGACTTGTTCTGCTGGAAGTGTGGATTCTGTTCCCTGCCCTTCATAACGATCAGTATCAGGTTGTATTTGCTTTAGTTCATCACTGGGGAACTGTGCAAAGTCCTTTTCGGCCATTTTGACTTAAGGTGCGCTGTCCCTTTAAGAAAATGAAGTTTTGAATTGGGCGCTGAAAATCGCAGCACAGCTCCGATAGGGCACCTTGACAAAATTTCTAAGATATTTAGAATGAATTGCGGGGTTTTGCGGCGGCCACGGCAGTGTAAGGAACGTGCATAAACAGTACTTCTGTTATGCGAGGAAAAGTTAATATAGGACTTTAGGAATGGCTTGGCGAGTTGTGGAGGACTTCCAGGCGAGACTATAGATACTGCGTATGTGCAGTGCTTCCGCATAGGCTTGTGGAACATGCACTGTAACCGGGCAGATTTGCTGCAAGTGGGCCTGTTGCTAGGGAGATTCCTGAGTGTGGTACTGGACTCTGAGGGAATCTGTAGCGGGGTATGGACTTTAAGGCAGTTTTTGACTGTTCTGTCCCCACATGAAGGCGAATGAAGGTATATCTAATAATGGCTGTGTAACTTCCTACCTTCGTATCCAAGCAGTGGAGCAGACCGGACCGGCAGATGTTCAGGTTAGATGGATCCAAACGTATACACGGGAATGAAATCAGCGTGGGTTTATTTGGTCCAAAATACAGCGACAAACAGTGATACAATACTGTAAGGTAGTAGAGGTATTCATGCTGTCCTGCGATATCTTTCCTGAGGCTAACTGCTGGTCAAAAACTGATGCCTTCACAAGCCCAGGGTATTGAATGTCCTGTCACACAGCTATACAGCAGATAAAATGGCTGCAGGAAGTGACCAGAACCAAGGCTTGCCTAAAACCACGCCCAGCAGAGAAAACACTTACTAGCTATAACAAAGGCATGCAGCATGCAAATTCTGGCCAGCAGATGGCAGCAACAGATCAAGACATAGAAACAAACATGGTGAAATAAGAATTGGTAATACAATGCACAGTTAAATAACAAATATGAGGAGAACAGCACACCTTCCTCCTCCTGCCGGTGACCCCTCTAGTGATATAAAGATCTATATAGAGGAATCAGGACCTCCTTCCTCCTGCCGGTGACCCCTCTAGTGATATGTAAATCAATATAGAGGAATCAGGACCTCCTTCCTCCTTCTGTGGACCCCTCTAGTGTTATAAAGATCTATATAGAGGAATCAGGACCTCCTTCCTCCTGCCGGTGACCCCTCTAGTGATATAAAGATCTATATAGAGGAATTGGGACCTCCTTCCTCCTGCCGGTGACCCCTCTAGTGATATAAAGATCTATATAGAGGAATCGGGACCTCCTTCCTCCTGACGGTGACCCCTCTAGTAACATAAAGATCTATATAGAGGAATCGGGACCTCCTTCCTCCTGCCGGTGACCCCTCTAGTGTTATAAAGATTTATATAGAGGAATCAGGACCTCCTTCCTCCTCCTGCCGGTGACCCCTCTAGTGATATAAAGATCTATATAGAGGAATCAGGACCTCCTTCCTCCTGCCGGTGACCCCTCTAGTGATATGTAAATCAATATAGAGGAATCAGGACCTCCTTCCTCCTTCTGTGGACCCCTCTAGTGTTATAAAGATCTATATAGAGGAATCAGGATTTCTTTCCTCCTGCCGGTGACCCCTCTAGTGATATAAAGATCTATATAGAGGAATCAGGACCTCCTTCCTCCTGACGGTGACCCCTCTAGTGATATAAAGATCTATATAGAGGAATCGGGACCTCCTTCCTCCTGCCGGTGACCCCTCTAGTGTTATAAAGATTTATATAGAGGAATCAGGACCTCCTTCCTCCTGCCGGTGACCCCTCTAGTGATATAAAGATCTATATAGAGGAATCAGGACCTCCTTCCTCCTGCCGGTGACCCCTCTAGTGATATGTAAATCAATATAGAGGAATCAGGACCTCCTTCCTCCTTCTGTGGACCCCTCTAGTGTTATAAAGATCTATATAGAGGAATCAGGATTTCTTTCCTCCTGCCGGTGACCCCCCTAGTGATATTAAGATCTATATAGAGGAATCAGGACCTCCTTCCTCCTGCTGGTAACCCCTCTAGTGATATATAGATCTTTGTGGAGGAATCAGGACCTCCTTCCTCCTGCCAGTGACCCCTCTAGTGATATGTAGATCTATATAGAGGAATCAGGACCTCCTTCCTCCCGCCGGTGACCCCTCTAGTGATATAACAATCTATATAGAGGAATCAGGACCTCCTTCCTCCCGCCGGTGACCCCTCTAGTGATATAACAATCTATATAGAGGAATCAGGACCTCCTTCCTCCTGACGGGGACCCCTCTATTGATATAAAGATCTATATAGAGGAATCAGGACCTCCTTCCTCCTTCTGTGGACCCCTCTAGTGAAAAATAGATTTATATAGAGAAATCAGGACCTCCTTCTGTGATGATTGTGTGCAATAGAGACACGGACGTTGTACATGACAGCCATCTTGTTCGTTCTCAGCCATATTCTCTCCTGTCCTCCCTTTGTACATGGAATGCATAGCTGTATGTTGAACGGAGGTCAACAGGATCTCTTATCATAAATAAAACACAGATAGATCATCTCCAGGGCTGTAAACCATTAATTAGTCTGGTTCCAGGGGGTCTGCTGGAAAACCACTTTCCTCTGCTTGATCACAAAACAATAACTCAGTCATGACCTGTTAGGATATAAGAGATAGAGCGTGCCATAAAACGTACATTCCACAAGTCATTTTTCATACAATTCATAAACTTCAGCAGGAACTGGGCACATTAATATGAAGTATATATTCGTATAGATCATTTTAATATGAGTCACACAAGACCTTACATCACTATGTTAGTGCCTACAAGACAGAAGAAGCAGTCTCTTCCCTCCTGGGTGACAAGGGTTTGCCATGTTTGGTATCTTTGCATTTGGAATATAATTCTGAATATTAATCTGTCAGTTGCTAGGATGCTACCTGTACCTATTGGAGGTTATTGACTTTAGTATGAAATTGGAAATGGGTACTAATAGGATGCAGGAGATCCGCTGAGACATAGAAAGGGAAATGGGAGCTAATAAGCTGCAGGAGATCTGCTGAGAAAATGAAAAATTAAATGTGTATGAAATGGATGGATTTGCAGACACTTCCAGAAGATGATGTTCATTATGAGTGGATTGATATATATTTTTATACTTTAGGATGTATTTTTGCATTTTCTTCCCTGGAAGGATCAGGTTTGGTGGGATCTGTCTCATTAGCTATACATTTGTATTTTGTGTTTTGTGTTTGTAAAACTTTTCTATATGAGCTACCCCCTCATCACCCCTCTCCCTCGACACAACCCACAGGGACTTCATCACTGCTCAAACTCCCTCCAACCCCGTCCCCTCTCACACAGCTACCCCCTCATCACCCCTCTTCCACAGCCCCACCACTGCTCTGACCTCCACTTCCACCCCACCCAACATTCCTCATATTGAAGCCCCCTCAACACTCCACACCTTCGACCTTACTACCATCGAGCAAGTCTCCAAGGTCCTCTCTGATGCCCACCTCACCACCTGCCCCCTCGACCCTATCCCCTCACAACTCCTACGACCTCCCTCCCCCTCCATCCTACGCTCCTTCACCCACATCTTTAATCTCTCCCTCTCCTCCGGCACATTCCCCTCCCCTCTGAAGCATGCACACATCACCCCCATACTTAAAAAGCCCTCCCTGGACCCCAATGACCCGAACAACCTCAGACCCATCTCCCTGCTCCCATTCACATCCAAACTCCTTCAGCGCCTAGTCTACACCCGCCTAAGCTCTCACCCCAATGACAACAACCTCCTCGATCCCCTACAGTCCGGCTTCCGTCCCCTACACTCCACCAAAACTGCCTTACTCAAACTCTCCAATGACCTGCTAACCACCAAAGCTAATGGCCACTATTCAGTGCTCCTACTCCTTGACCTCTCTGCGGCCTTCGACACAGTCGACCACCCCCCTTCCTCCTCAAAAAACTACACTCCCTCGGCCTCAGAGATTCTGCTCTCTCCTGGCTCTCATCCTACCTGTCACAACGCTCTTTCAGTGTTACCTATAATGCTACCACCTCCCACTCTCTCCCCCTCTCTGTTGGGGTCCCTCAAGGCTCTGTCCTCGGGCCCCTTCTCTTCTCCATCTACACCTCCTCCATTGGCCAACTCATACACTCTCACGGCTTCAACTACCACCTCTATGCCGACGACACACAAATCTATCTCTCGACCCCTCGCCTCACCCCCTCGGTCTCTGCCCGAAACACACACCTACTGAGCGACATATCAGACTGGATGTCGCTCCACTTCCTTAAACTGAACCTCTCCAAAACCGAGTTTCTTGTCTTCCCCCCAGCCTGGACACCACCCCCCATTGACTTCTCCATCACATCCAACAACGCCATTATCAAACCCGCCCCGCAGGCCAGAGTAGTTGGTGTCATTCTGGACTCCAACCTATTCTTCCAGCCCCAAGTCCAATCATTAAGTAACTCATGCAGACTCCACCTCGCCAAAATTTGCACGTTCCTAACCCCAGAAACCACTAAACAGCTCATCCACTCCCTCATCATATCACGACTCGACTACCGCAACTCCCTCCTCACTGGTCTGCCTCACTGCTGGCTATCCCCGCTTCAGTCGATCCTGAACACGTTTGCCAGACTCATTCACCTTTCCAACCGCTCTGTTTCCGCCACCCTCCTCTGCCAATCCCTCCACTGGCTTCCGATTGCGCAACGTATCAAATTCAAAATCCTAACACTGATGTACAAAGCTGTCCACCATACTGCCCCGAACTACATCACCGACCTAATATCCAAGTACCACCCAACACGCACACTCCGCTCCTCACAAGACCTTCTTCTCTCTAGTTCCCTGGTCTGCTCCTCCCATGCCCGCCTCCAGGACTTCTCCAGGGTGTCACCCATCCTCTGGAACTCCCTACCCCAACCCATCAGACTATCACCTACTCTCCTCTCCTTTAGGCGCACCCTGAAAACCCACCTCTTCAGGGAAGCCTACCCCACCCCCTGCTAACTTGCCGATCTCCTCCGCTCTTCCTACCACTCCATCCCCCACAGCGATCTCCTCCTGTACCTCCATCCCCTCCCTCCTAGATTGTAAGCGCGAAAGAGCAGGGCCCTCAATCCCCTCATGTTTTGCATTGTATTGGTATTGTACTGTCACATGTTCTGTCCCCCTTTGTAATGTACAGCGCTGAGCGATCTATTGGTGCTTTATAAATACTGTAAAAATAATATATGTAATAAGAGATGTTTGTTGAACAGTTGGTTACATAAGAGTTACATTTATTTCTTCTTCCTTTATTCAGTAATGTTTAATCTCCTATAGTATCCCTGTAAGGTACATAATATACGGGAATGGGGATTATGGGTTGGATCTCGGGGCTGCAGTTCCTCTGAGCTCCACAAGGTGGGGATCTCACTTCTACCCAGACAGGAAGTCTCTCTGGAATGCAGACAGGAAGTGATGTCAGGTACTGACAGGATGTGATGTCAGGTACAGACAGGAAGTTCCAGATGAGAGGTGAGGCGGGAAGAAGTATAGAGGAGACGTTGGTGGAAGTGGCAGCAGAGGAGGTAATAAGATGTTATTTCCTATTTACAACAAATGTATATAAATCTGAGGCTCTTTTAGGAATGTTTTCGGCTTTAAAAAATGAAAGGGGCTTTATAGCAACTCAAATGTGTAATATGTGTAACATTGCGCTGTTTATCTCCTCCTCCCCTCCCCCGCCTGTCTCCAGCACTGCACCCGGGGACTAGCAGGGAGGGGAGAGACCTTGCAGTGTAATGAGAACCGATTGGCTGCTCCTCAGGAAAGGGGAGTGTCCAGCTTATCCTTTCTCCCTTTCACTCCCAGAGCCATTTTTTGCACACATTAAAAAAATCATTTTATCCTGAAGATGACACAAAACCCCCAAACTATCGATTTTCTGAAAGTAGAGACTTTAGAGAATAAAATAGCGGCAGTTCTAATTTTTTATGTCACAAAATATTATCACAAAGTCTAGGAAATGCCAAATTTCAGTAAAAAATATACTTAAGTTAATTTCAGGGCACAAAAAAGCAATAAATGACCCATTTATGTGTAAAAATATAAAAGCCGAGGTTGCAGCGAGTAAATAGATATCCAACATGTCAAACCTTAAGTTGTGTGTGCTGAAATGGTGACAACCTTTAGTCCCGGTATTATCTATAGGTGACACATTTATAGCCCCTTCTAGGTCATCAGTATAGAGTACGGAGGAGGTCTGCTCCTAGAATTATCCTCTCATTCTGGTGTGACCGGCGATATGTAACGTGTATCACAATCAATGTTATCACGTGTAGGCCCTCCAGCGTGTGCTCTTACATTTGGGCGTGCATATATGTGGGGGTGGGGGGGCCTCAACATTTTTTAAAGGGAGGAGTTATGTACTTGGGTGTAACTTTAATTCTTTACAATTAAAAAAAAAATTTACTTAAGGGGACAAAGTCCTCTATGTGATGACTTTTGATGAGAGGTTCTCTTTATTGAGACATCCAGGGTCTAAAAGACCCCCAATGTCTCCCCTGTACTCTACTGGATGTAATGTAGAGCACATCACACTGCATTACATTCTTTGCCGTCCTCGATGGTCGGGAAATCTGTCATAACATCACTTCTGGGTCAGGACAAGAAGGGAGTGAACATGATCGCTCTCCTCCATCCCCTCTACCCTCCGACACCCGCTGACCCGGGCCCACAGATGGGCAAGAGGAGCCGGGAAAGCATAGTAGGTACAGGAGAGGTTCACACACACGGGGTGGCAGAGGCTGGCACCTGAAAGGAGAGCCCTGTGGCTTGCCCTCAGCAGGGATAAAGAATAAAAACAATACTTGCCCGGCCCCCAGAACTACATGTCCCGGGCGTCGGGCGATGTAAAGTGACCATCCCTGCATGATGAGCCGACATTGACCTCACAGCACTGCCTCAGAGCAAACTAGTCATAGGAAGGATCAGATTTATCATTCCTTGTCTGCAGATCTAATACTCATCAAACCAGTTCAGAGACCAAACAAACCCAACAGAGAAAAGGGGCCCCGGACCTCAAAATTGTAGTAAACACTAAACAGTCCAAACTAAATGTCTTCCCATGGGGGGAGTAGTTCTTCAATGTCCAGCAACCCTCCTATTCCCCCCTCACATCCACATCCTATTATTGTGTGACCAATACCATCCAAATCATTCTTACTTTCATTTCCCAAAGTTATCCGTCTACAAGGAGACCTGTATAGATCACATGATGGCACCAATGAGGATGGAGGAGGACCGGAGTCACATGACTGAGAAGATACTAAACCTCACCCTGGAGATCATCTACCTGCTGACCGGAGAGGTGAGGAGGATTCTGGGAGGTCACATGACATCACTCTTATCTCTATTAATAAAACACAGACCTGACCGGAGAGGTGAGGAGGATTCTGGGAGGTCACATGACATCACTCTTATCTCTATTAATAAAACACAGACCTGACCGGAGAGGTGAGGAGGATTCTGGGAGGTCACATGACATCACTCTTATCTCTATTAATAAAACACAGACCTGACTGGAGAGGTGAGGATTCTGGGAGGTCACATGACGTCACTCTCATCTCTATTAATAAAACACAGACCTGACCGGAGAGGTGAGGAGGATTCTGGGAGGTCACATGACGTCACTCTCATCTCTATTAATAAAACACAGACCTGACCGGAGAGGTGAGGAGGATTCTGGGAGGTCACATGACATCACTCTTGTCTATTCTGGTCAATAGACCATTTTATTTTTGCACACATTTAGATGATGTCAGGTGATTAATATTGTTTTATTTGTCTCCTGATCTGTAGGATTATGTTGTAAAGAAGAAGTCTAGTGGGGAGCCAATCTCAGGAGGATGGAGCAGAACCCAGAGCCTCACCATGGTGCCTCCATCTCATTCTCTGATACCTGAGAGGGAGAAAGAGCAGAAGATTCTGGAACTGACCACCATGATGGTCCATCAGCTGACAGGAGAGGTGAGCGGTGCCGGGAATTCTGGGACATTCTCCAGTAACAGACAAGGGATGTGTCTGGATGGTGACTGTATCATTGTGTGTGTCAGGTTCCTATAAGGTGTCAGGGTGTCACTGTCTATTTCTCCATGGAGGAGTGGGAGTATTTAGAAGGACACAAGGACCTCTACAAGGACGTCATGATGGACAATCAGCAGACTTTGGGTTTTGTGAAGATTGTAAGGAAGGAATTTCCCCGGAATGAGACGATATTGAAGCTCACCCTGGAGATCCTCAGCCTGCTGACTGGAGAGGTGAGTGTAATGAAGGGGTTAAATCTGACTCGGCTGTACACTGGGAGGGATTCAGAGTCACTTGAAGTCTTCTGATGTTCTGTAATCAATAACGACATCCACACAAGTACTATGAATACATAAAGTGTCCGGACTCTATGAGATTTGGTTATAGCACAAGATGGCGGCATTGGTTATAGAAGAGAACAATCTCAGCCTTCGTCCAATCAGGGAGACCCATGATTACCAGCATGCCACGCCCACTGACCACTAAATCCATGGGTGACATTTCCTGGTGGGTCAGTGAGCCTTACTAGTAAACCATTAGTGACTCTATTATATGACTTCTAGAAGGAGCTATAAATCTGACCCCATTGTCATCATATCATTGGATGGACATGTCTGTCCTTTGCTGAGTCGGCACATTGTGGCCAATCGCTGGAGAATAAATCTAGAGCTGACCATAGAAGTGAGGGATTATGGGAGAGTGAGATTTATCTTTGTATCACATAGAACTGTACAGGAGTCATGAAGAAATCTACCGACAATGACACCAGAAGGAGATCTCATCGTATGACCACAAGATCCTCGAGAATCCAGAATCCCATCACCATCCCCCCACCTCCATCCCTGATCCCTACAAGACAGAAGACACAGAAGATTCTAGAAGTCACCAAGAAGATGATGGAGCTGCTGACAGGAGAGGTGAGCGGTGCCGGGAATTCTGGGACATTCTCCAGTAACAGACAAGGGATGTGTCTGGATGGTGACTGTATCATTGTGTGTGTCAGGTTCCTATAAGGTGTCAGGGTGTCACTGTCTATTTCTCCATGGAGGAGTGGGAGTATTTAGAAGGACACAAGGATCTCTACAAGGACGTCATGATGGACAATCAGCCGCCCCTCACATCACCGGGTAAGAGGAGACTTTATTGTAAAGGAGAGAGCAGTACGGAGGATCCACCTAGATCCCCCATCATCTGATAAACACATAGAAACAATGGATTCAGTCAGTGTGTGTGTTTCCTACAGATGGATCCAGTCATGGGAACCCACCAGAGAGATGTCCCCGTCCTCTGTATTCCCGGGATTCCACACAGGAAGGTCACACCATCCCTCACCATCATCAGGTAGATGATGACAATTATTGGTAGTTGTGATTTATACACAGCATGTTTGTTACAATGAATGTTTTATTATATCTTTCAGAGTGGAATCCTCGGGGATGATAATATTGATGTTAAAGAAGAGTATAAAGAGGAGGATGAGGAGTATGGAGTGATGGAGGAGTTTTCAGAAGGACACAAGGATATGATGGAGCCACCTAATACCAGGAACCCACGAGAGAGATGTCCCTGTCCTCTGTATTCCCGGGATTCCACACAGGAAGGTCACACCATCCCTCACTATTACAAGGTTGGTGGGATGGAGAATCTAGAACATGGACTTGTAGAGACTATGGGCTCCAATCACAAAGCGGTATCTTCCCGTATCCCAGTATGTAGTAAGATGCTGCATTCTGTTTTTTAGTAGTGAATCCTGCGGGTAATTTACCACTGGTGTCCTTAGCAACACTTGTAAATAGCTTGTTGTTAAGGAGAGGGCAGCCGCCAGTGTCCCCAACAACCAGTAAACAAGGAGTGGACGGCCGCCAAGTTCCCCGCTGACAGCTGTGACAGGTCTGGTATGGATTTTGAGGGGAACCCCGATGCCAAAATAATAAAAATAAAGGCGTGGGTTCCCCTCCAAAATCAATACCAGACCCTTAGTGAGTGCCCACCTTCCTCCTGAACCATACCAGGCCACATATCCTCAACATTGGGTGGGTGCTTCAGGGCAGAGACGCTCTATCCTCCCAAAAGCACCTTGTCCCCATGGCGATGGGGACAAGGGTCCTTCCCCACAACCCTGGGCAGTGGTTGTGGGGGCCTTATTGGAATCTAGAAGTCACCTTTAACCAGGAGGCCCCCAGATCCCAGCCCCCCACAATGTGAATGAGTATAGAGTACATAGTACCCCTATTCATTCACCAAAATAAAGTAGTTTAAGAAAACACTGGAAGTAATTTTTGAAAAAACAAAAATAAAGAACAATATCCCCCTAATGTAGATCCATCGATGATCCAATCACGATACTCGCTGTCATTGCCTTCTTGTGACATCACCAATACAACATGCCCCGGTTAGTGACATCACCAATACAACATGCCCCGGTCAGTGATGTCACCAATACAACATGTTCCGGTCAGTGACGTCACCAATACAACATGCCCTGGTCAGTGATGTCACCAATACAACATGCCCCGGTCAGTGACGTCACCAATACATCATGCCCCGGTCAGTGATGTCACCAATACAACATGCCCCGGTCAGTGATGTCACCAATACAACATGCCCCGGTCAGTGACGTCACCAATACAACATGCCCCGGTCAGTGACGTCACCAATACAACATGCCCCGGTCAGTGACGTCACCGAGTGGCACCGTCCCTTAGTATATTTAGTGGCAGGAGGCAGCAGAGCTGTCAGACAGAGGGGAGTCTTCATTGGGAGCGGAGCTTTTCTTTCCGAGTCAGCGGTGACAGCGAGCATCGTGATTGATGATGGATCTACACCGGGGGGACATTTTGCTTTAGTTTTCTTTTTTAATAAAGGACTTGTCATAAACTGTCTGCTGTCTATATAACAGAATACTTTTTTGGGGGTGAATAATTAGGGGTACCATGTACCCCATACTCATTCACATGGGGTGAGGGATCTGAGGGCTCCCTTGCTAAATTTTGTAAGTCCTCTGCCTGCAAACCCCCACAGCCACTAGCCTGGGTTGTGGGGAAGAGTCCCTGATCTCCATCAACATGGACAAGGTGCTCTGAGGGAGAAAAGCCCCCCTGCCTCAGAGCATCCACTCCATGTTAAGGGCACATGGCTTGGTATGTTTCAGGATGGTGGGTCGCTTGCTCATCCCCCCCTTTCCTGACCTGCTGGACTGCATGCTCAGATAGGGGTCTGGTATGTGTTTCTTTCATTTTGGCAAGGGGTCCCCCCTCAAAATCCATACCAGACCCCAGGGGGGGACCCTACAACATTTTCTTAATATTTTGTTGCCGGTAATTTTTTTTATTTATCGGTTGGTTAGGACACGGCGGCCGCTCGCTCCCTAACAACCATGTTGTTTACCGGTTGTTAAGGATGCCAGCGGCCGCCCACTCTTTACCAAGCAGTACACATTTCCTGAATGCCGCATGTCTCCACCACTAATTAATGACCGCATGCATTTCATTCTTTATTTCCTTCTGTGAATGTAACGCCTGTTCATGCGGTATTTACTGAGCGTGTTCAGTGTTTGTGGTCAATACCGCAACACGGGATAGGAAATGGACAGTTTCAGGATGGCATGCGGTATTTAGGGGAAATGTACCGACATATCACATGTGATCTGCTTCTGTGAAGGGAGACAATGTGTGGATTTTGTGTGTGATGTCACAATCATAAATCTTACATTTTACAGATGATATTTTCTCTCATTTCCTTGATTTAGAGTGGAGATCCAATCGATATAGAATTTGAGGTGAAAGCAGAAGAAGAAGAGGCGTATGTGAGGGATGATCAGCAGTCTATGGAGGAGGATGGAATAACGGGGACATTTATAGAGGAGGACACTCCTACAGAGATCAGCACAGGTGGGTCATGAACACTAAATCCATTCCTCCACCCATACTGCTCACTGATTGGTCCAGAGTAGGGCGGGGACTGGGTGATATCAGCCTGTAATCCCCTGGTCACTTTCCTGAGCTGTGTTCCCCGTCCTGTATTCCTGGATTTCTCTCGGATAATCTTCCTTCTCTGTGCTGCAGACACAATTTATGTATCTAGACTGGATTTATGGAGGTTCTGGGGTTCAGCTGGCAGAAAAATGTTGATTTTTCCTATAAGCATTGCATAATGTAGTCACCCAGGACATGTGACTGGGGTCTCCTGCCTTGTGCCTGACTCTTCCAGGGGACCTTCTCTGTTATCTGCTGGCTGTGCCTGGTGGAGGAATATGTCTGTAGTGTCTCAGACCCAAGTCACTGAGTGCAGTCTCAGGCGATGGGAGGCAGCGGTGTGGGATCTCTGCAACTTGTCTACAGTAAACATTTAGGCTTCCACTGATTACTGAATACCAAAATATTGAGTCCTCACCCTTACACTGTATAATTTATATTGTATATTCCATACTCCTGACCCCTGCACTATATACTCTATGTTGTACATTACATACTCCTGACCCCTGCACTATATACTCCATGTTGTACATTACATACTCCTGACCCCTGCACTATATACTCTATGTTGTACATTACATACTCCTGACCCCTGCACTGTATACTCCATGTTGTACATTACATACTCCTGACCCCTGCACTATATACTCTGTGTTGTACATTACATACTCCTGACCCCTGCACTATATACTCTATGTTGTACATTACATACTCCTGACCCCTGCACTATATACTCTATGTTGTACATTACATACTCCTGACTTCTTCTCTCCCCCCTCCCCCCACTGCTATATATACACATAATATAGATTCTCCTTTGTTACACCCATTTCCTACCAGCTGGACATTTTATATCGGATGATGTGATTGGAGCACAGACTCTTACATGGTGATAATAATGTGATAACTTCCTCCAACTTTGGACCCTTAAACAGAAAGTGATAATGAGGGAGGAGTCAATACCCCAATGATGGTGGTCTTCAGGATCAGTCCAGTCTTCATCTTGGTTGTTCTCCCCCCATCCTCACTCTCTGACCTCTGGTGGGGCTCAGCCCCGCTGTTCTTCATGACTAAATCATGGAGTAAATAAGGAAGTGCAGTACTTCTTGTGTTGGGAAGATGGCGATGAGTGATAGAGGGGGTGGGGACCCTCGTCCTATAATCCCCTCATCACTGTCCCTCCTATAAAAGACAGTTCTGGTTGTTTCCTCACTCTCTGACTAAGGTCCATGAATAAAGAAATGACCTGGTAGGAGATCAGAGGAGCCATTTCCTAGTTCCCTTGAGGGTGGAATTGTAAGCTCCTCAGAGAGCAAGCTGCCTGATGTGGGCGGAGTCCTGGTTTGGGGGAACCAATCAGCTCCTGTCTAGTAATCCTCTTTGTCTTTGTATTTTAGTCCATGGCCGGGAGATGAAGAAAACCTCCGAGGATTGTCTCACTTTGTCTCCAGACTGGAAAGTAGAAGATGAGGACATCACACAGTATAGTCCAGGAGAAAACCCGGCTCCCTCCAATGTCCATCCGGCACCACCCAGTGTAGATGGACCATCGGATTCCACGTATCCTGAGGAACCTCAGACTGTGCGGGACCGGGCCGGCCTTCCAACAGGGAAGAGCTTCTCCTGTACAGAGTGTGGGAAAGGATTCCGTTATAAATCCAGACTTAATAGACATAAAAGATGTCACACAGGTGAGAAGCCATATTCCTGTGCTGAGTGCGGGAAATGTTTTGTATCAAAATCACATCTTGTCACACATCAAAGGCTGCACACAGGAGAAAAAATATATTCCTGTCATGAGTGTGGAAAATGTTTTTCACAGAAGTCCAATCTTTACACACATCAGAGATCTCACACGGGGGAAAAGCCATATTCCTGTCCTGAGTGTGGGAAATGTTTTTCACATAAATCCAGTCTTTACAGCCATCAGAGATATCACACGGGGGAGAAGCCGTATTACTGTCCTCAGTGCTGGAAATGCTTTTCAGAGAAGTCCGTTCTTTCCAGACATCAGAGATCTCACACGGGTGAAAAGCCATTTTCCTGTCCTGAGTGCGGGAACTGTTTTACACGGAAGTCTAGTCTTTATGTACATCAGAGATCTCACACAGGGGAGAAGCCTTATTCCTGTCCTGAGTGCGGGAAATGTTTTTCAGGCAAGTCTAGTCTTTACAAACATCAGAGATCTCACACGGGGGAGAAGCCATATTCCTATCATGAGTTTGGGAAATGTTTTTCAAGGAGCTTCAATCTTTCCAGGCATAAGAAATCTCACACGGAGTAGAAGCCACTTTCCTGTCCTGAGTGAGGGAAATGTTCCTCACTGAAGTCCTGTCTTCCTGTACATCAGGGGTCCCACACAACCCTGGAGGTGTATTAGTGCCCTGAGTGCGGGAAATGTCTTCTAGATGAATGTAGCTGGACATCCCAGCTCTCATGTGGGGAAGAAGCACACCCTGATATACACCTCAGATATACTCCATGGCTGATCTTCATCATGGAAGAAACAGTTCATAAGGAGATCAGAGGTCCCCAAAGACACGGATGAAGTGTGGGACCGGGTTGACTATTGATGGCAGGAGAAGAATAAAAATGGAGTCCTGCCCTGTGATTGGCTGAGTCTATAAATTGTTGAATGAATGGACCATCATTCACCCAGACGTGACCAGTTTGGTTCATACTTAAAGGAGAAGTTCCCCTTTTCGGGCAGAATATCCCTCCCATAATACACAGAAGCGTTCTCTGATGCCATCTCTGGCCCGGCCGTCCCGATGGGCTTTCCACTCCCCTCACCCACAGGACCATCACTTGTCTGTCAGTTTATTGGAACGGATTTTCAGATTGCATCATTTCCTGTCCACTTCCTGTAGGCTACTTCCCAGAAGCCTTTACTTCCTTGTTGTATCACAGAAGGGGGTGTGACAGGGCGTGTTCACCGCTTGGGACCACACCTCCCTCATTATAATACCTTCCTATACAATCTGATTGGACAATCTCCTCTAGATCTCCCCCCAGCTATGTAGTACAAGGGCAGACAAAGTCCAGGGTATGGAATGTGTGACAATTTATATTGGGAACTTGTGAGGCCTGGGGGCTGCAAAGGCATTAAGATGTACCAAGGGTTCCGGGGAGAGCGCAGATTAGTAACGTTTGTAACCGTTTTAGGATCACCCAAAAGAGGACAGAGAGGCAAGTGAGGGGATATGAAGTTGCTGGAATATTTATCAGAGTTCCTGGTGCAGAGTGTGTGACCCATCAAGAGGCTGATAGACGTAGGTCTGGATTTAGGAGGACTCCATGGGAGTGAATGGTGAGAAGTTTGAGAACAGAGCAATGCTTCTAAGTCAGCCCATAAGGAGCCATGTATTGTGGTGTAAAGGGGGGTTAGTGGGGTAATCTGGGCACCAAGAAATATTTAGTAACATTTGGAACACCCAAACCTCCTTGTTCCTTATGTATATACATAGCATGTCTTGGGATTCGTGGCCCTTTGTCTGCTCAGTTGAATCACAAGACCTGATTTTAAAAAGATTTCAGAGTATAGGAGGAGATGGGGATTGATGGGGGTGGGGATGAGTACAGGACAAGTGAAGGAGTTTTGGTAAAAAGGCCAATTTTCCATCACTGATCCTCCCTATCCAGGAGAGGTGAAGATGAGTCCAGGACAGAAGTAGGACTCTCAAGTATCTGAAAGTGGGGATGTAGTTGGCCTCATGGAGTGTGTTGTACGAGCGAGGGAGATGAATGCCCAAATAATCCAGGTAGGAGGTGGGCCAAGGAAACTATCATTCTGTTTTACAGAGGAAAGGGAAATGTATGGAGTACAGAGAATAGGACTGGCAGGGAGGTGTTGGGTTGGACCAAAGTAAGTAAAAGATCATCGGCAAACAAACTGACTTTACCCAGTTCAGGACCGACCACCACACTTATACTGCGGCAGGGCAGTCCCTCTGTTCCAGATCACATACAGTACATGTACACGTGTGAGCCCACCGCCCTGACTGTGCTGTCATTCAGTACATCACAAGCCGATTATCAGGTCCAGGCCAATGATTTCTGACCTGGACCTGCTGATCACCTGGACCTGTTGATCACCTGTACAGAATCAGAGATCATTCTGTGTCCATATTTATAAACACAGGAACTGGAAAGGTACACTAGTGAAGAGGAGCACAAATAATACAAAGTATTCCCACAAGCAGCTAAAAAAGGTGATCAATCATCAAAAACCAACTTAACAGTGAATTCAACTGAAAAAATGCTGCCCACACCTGAACATACTCATATAAATGTGCAAAAATGTCAATAAATAGAAATACAGCGCCGCACTTTCTTTAACCACTTTAAGTCCTCCCTATAATAGAAATACTGCTACAGTGCGGACTCCCTGCACAAAATCATGTGTATATATATGTATGTGATTTGCGCTCCCGCAGTTGCCAGGGGGGCACATGTGCACACGCCAACCTGCCGTTGCCGTGATTCAGTTCCTGACCGATCAATCATCATGTTCAGGCCAGTGATGTTCGGATCTGATGATCGATCCCTGCCCTATCAGAGATCTTCCTGTACCTGTGTTTCCATTATACAGATACAGGAAATGATGACATCTTCTCTCTCTGAGCGCATTCTGTCCCAGAGAGAGAAGAAAGCAGATCCACGCAATACACACACACAGTAAAACCACATTTAGGACACATTTAACCCCCTGATCTCCCCCAGTTAACCCCTTCACTGCCCTGTCACCAGTGTCATTAGTACAGTGTACAGATTTTTTGCTGATCACTGTATTAGTGTCACCAGCGACTTCAGATAGCATTAGTGTCAGTTAGCATCCCTCCCAGATAGCATCAGATTGCCCGTCACTACATCAGTCATCACATTTAACCCCTTGATTGCCAGGAACACGCTCACATACACAATAAACCTCCATTGCTAGTATAGTGTCTGAGCGGATCAATATCTTTGATCAGATCAGAAATATGCCAGCGTTCACATTAGTATAGCGTCCCCAAAAATGCAGCGTTAGCGGGATCAGCCTCGGCACCTGCCAGCACCTGTGTTTAGCCCCTACGCTTCCCCCCCCTTCTCCCCCAGCAAGTGCAGTGTCAGTAGGTCACTGTCACAGGATACATTGCACACAAAACCGCAGTGTTGGCAGAATCAGGCCTGATCTCTGCTAGCACTTGCAAGTACATTTTTTTTAGTGGTTCAAGCAGTCCCTGACAGCCAGGCACTCTTTTTCCTATGAATTGCACTAGGTACCTATATATTTAGTGTCCAGCGAAAGGTACTCCAGTGAAGAGGCCTACAGGATTCTGAGCATATCAGATGAGAGTGAAGGGGAAGACTCACTGACACAATCAGCCACAGAATATGAACCTGTAGACAACAGTGGTACCCTGACAGATTGCATAGATGATGGAGGAGAGGTCCCTGCTAAGGTCAGGTGTACCCGACCCCATTCTCAGGGTGATGAGGTGTTACAATCGCATGATGACTCTCATATGCAGCAGAGTGCCGCATGAATGGCGATCACCAGCGGCCTAGTACATCCTGGTCTTTTACATACCAGCACTGCAGTATGACTTGGTGACATGGTGAGTCCCATAAGTGCAGTACAAGCTGGTGCAGTGGTGAGTACAAGTAGTGGCCAGAAGCCACCAAAACTTCACACACAGGCCCCTAGAGCCCCTAGTATCCTTCTGGGTATGCTTGCCGATTGGCAGCCCACAAATTCTGCAGCACCCGTACTTCCACCATTCACTGCCCAACCCAGAATTCAGGTGGACACAGAAAATTTAACTCCTCCCCTTGATTTTTTGGAGCTGTTTTTCACGGAAGATCTGTATGAATTGATTGCGGATAAAAGCATTTTATATGCACAACAGTTTATCACCACCAACCCGAATTCAAACCTTGCCAGACTGTTTGCATGGAAACCTATTATGCTTTCTGAATTTAAGGTTTTTTTGGGCCTAACCCTCAACATGGGCATTACTAAGAAAAATGAATTGCGGTTGTATTGGTCCACAGACCCGATTCATCATATGCCGTGTTCTCTGCTGTCATGGCCAGGCATAGATATGAGAGTATAATGTGTTTATGCATTTCAATGACAATACAATCTGTCATCCTCGGGTTGACGAATTTGACCGGCTCCACAAAATTCGTCCCCTTGTAAATCACCATAACCAAAAATGTGCAGATGTCTATACTCCCCACCAAAAAAATCTGCGTTGATGAGTCCCTCATTAATTTTTAGGCCACCTTGCATTCAAACTATTTTTCCCCAATAAGCTGGCCAGATATGTATATCAGAACTGTGATTTGGGGAGGGGGGTTGGTGCTATCCTGGTATTTCAGGGCATCCAAAACTGTGATAGGTAGTGAGGAAGTGAAATGAGGAAGTTATGCACCTTTCAAAGTGGTCATTGGATTTCATACCATTGTATGTAGCTAGGCTCCCAAAAAGTCTCTCACATGTGGTACCCCCATACTTGGTAGAAGTAGCAGAATGTATTTTGGGGTGTAATTCCACATATACCCATGGCTTGTGTGAGCAATATGTCATTTAAGTGACAATTTTGTGTACAAAAAAAAACTTGTGGAAAAAAATAAATCTTTCATAGACTCAACATGCCTCTCAGCAGATATCTTAGGGTGTCTTCTTTCCAAAAAGGGCTCATTTGGGGGTGTTTGTACTATCCGGGTATTTTAGCACCTCAAGAAATGTGATGGCAGTCAGAAAGTAAAAGCTGTGTAAATTCCATAGTTTGTAGATGATATAACTTTTACACAAAGCAATTATTATGCAGTTATTGAGATTTTTTTTTTTTATCAGAGACATATAGCAAAAAACATGTTGGCCTAAATTTATGACAAAATTTGAGTTTATTGGATATTGTTTATAACAGAAATGAGAAAATATTGTTTTTTTTTTCAAAAGATAGAGAATTAAAGTTCCGATTTCCAGAATCCCATCGTTGGGAGTTTGGTTGTATGAGTTTGTTTTTGGAGTAGGTGGTAGAAGGTAGAGAGATGGGAGCTGGAAGGTGTAGAGCTGTTGAAGAGTGTTATGAGGCCCATGGGCTGAGTGTTCTCACACCAGTGCAGGTGAGGTAGCATATGTCTAATTCTGAGGAATTTGTAGAAGTCTTTCTGGTCCGGAAAATAAGTGAGGCTGGGATCCTGAAACGTTCTTATGTAAGTGTTGTTCAGCAGATCTTTCACAGAGTAAATGCCCTTTGTGTACAAGTTTACAGGCGGATATCTTCAGACAGGAGTTCCAAGGTGAGAAGAGTAGATATTGCAGAACTTTTTGCAGTATGTCCAAAGAGGATTACGCCAAAGAGTTCCACATTCAGATGATTGGTGTTATGGTGTCCAGGAATTCTGGTCAGTTTCTATCATTGCACCATGGAGAGTATTCTTCCCATCCACACTGCAGTGTAGTATGATGGCTGTGGGGTGGAGGATAGGAAGTGTCGGTCTCGGGAGGAGAAATAAAGCACAGCAGTAGGTATAGATTGGGACACAGCTATGCCAGCAGACTAAAAAAGAAAGCAAATGGCAGAGTGATCCATTCCGGTTACAGTGTGTTTGTATCTATGATAAATGACAGGCTAAACCCACCTGGAGACTTTCTCCACACCTGGAGTGTGCTGAGTTCTTGGAGAACGTCTACACAGTGTTTCCAGATTGGCTTTATCACCCCAACGAGCTCGCTCCAGTTCATGGATGTCATCATTATGTTTGGAGGATCTCACCAGTCAGGAGCCTTTCCTGTCATCCTACATGTTCCCTTCTGAGGATTGTTCTATCCTTCCAAACAAATGTATGAAATCATGGATGAGTCCTCCTTCTATGTGATCTAGAAGATCTTCAATCACAATGTCTTTATGGATGAAGTGGATGGCCCAGTTTATATATTATTTATTGCTTTACAGCTTTATTCCCTCCAGGATTCATTCTTTATTTATAGAACCATTCAAGGAAGTGTTCTTACTGTGAGAGATCTCCACCACCATTCCTCTGTGACCATTACATCCTTGTCATTTATGTCTAACATCTTCATTATGAGTGGATTGATATTATTTTTATACTTTAAAGAATATTTTTACATTTTCTTCATCAAAAAGATTTGATTTCAGAGGGAATCTGTTTTAATTTGTCTTCTATATGTAATAAAATATCTTTGTTAAAGTGTTGGTTCCATAAGAACTAGAATGATTTGTTCTTCCTTATCTTGTGTTATATATGAATTTCCCTGGTAGCCGTGTAAGGCAGATATTTTACAGGAATGATTATTCAGGCTCCATTCTCACCAATGTGTATGTTAGTACTTTTTATTTTCAGAATCGCACAACAACGTAACATGGCTCCCTATGGGACACGTTCACATTTAGGCTTTTTTGAGCTGCTGTATTTTTGGAAAGGGTCAGGGACTTTTTTAAAAGCAAAAAGCAGCATTTTGCTACAATAGAGTTCAATGGAGAATCTGCTGAAATGCATGGTAGTGGGTTTTTGCATTTTTATTCTGCCCAGCAAAAAAAAAAAAAATGCACTTTGAAAAAAAAAAAAGCTGAACAAAACACAAAACTCAGTAAAAACGCATCACAAACGTATCAACATGCAAGTGTACAATCCAAACGCACATTTTCTGTGTATAAATGGCGGTGTGTATAAGTGGGTGCTGCAGTGACCGTCGGCTGGAACCGAACAGAATCAGCGAGGGAGAATGTCACCAGCACACCGAGGATCACCAATATGGGCCAAACGTTTTACTGAACGATCACATAGTTACAGCAAGGCAATGTTTCAGAGACTCGCATGACTCCTCCGTCACATGTCTGATGAAGGGGTCCTGCGAGACTCCGATACATTGCCTTGCTGTAACTATGTGATCGTTCATTAAAACTTTTGGCCCCATATTGGTGATCCTCGGTGTGCTGGTGACATTCTCCCTTACAAACATAGCAAAAATGCAAAATGAACTGCGAAAAGCACTGCAAAAAGCAAACTACAAAGCTGTGAACAGAGCCTTACAGATGTTTCTCGGGGCTGCAGTTCCTCTGAGTTCCAGAAGGGGGTGATCTCACTTCTTCCCAGGCAGGACTTCTCTATGGAAGACAGACAGGAAGTGATGTCAGGTACAGACAGGAAGTGATGTCAGACAGGATGTTCCAGGTGGTTTTGAAGTATAAAATAGACGTTACCAGAAGTAGCAGCAGAGGAGGTAATAAGATGTAATTTCCTATTTACACCCAGTAACCCCCCCTTCATGTCCATCCTCTTCCTCCATAGTCATGTCCATCCTCTTCCTCCATAGTCATGTCTATCCTCTTCCTCCATAGTTATCTACGTCCTCTTCCTCCATAGTCACGTCCGTCCTCTTCCTCCGTAGTCACGTCCGTCCTCTTCCTCCGTAGTCACGTCCGTCCTCTTCCTCCATAGTCATGTCCGTCCTCTTCCTCCATAGTCACTGTGACATCTTTTATGTCCAGCAGATGATGATACACACATATATAGTGTGGGAACCCAGATTAACCCCTTCAGGGGCAGAACATTCCCCCACTTCCGGGGCCGGAACATTCTCCTCATTGTGGAGATAAATTCTAGTAATATGGTCCTCTAAACAAACAGCACTGACAATAAATAGACAAGACAAGGACCATCCTGACCATACATGGCCTACAAAGGGCAATGATGACACTACACAGGCAGCCAATGGGCAATCATTACACTATGCAGCCAACACAATGATGGAGTGCCGGGGTCAGGAGTATGGAGCATAGAGCCCCTTACATTGCTGCTCAGGAGGAAGGAAACATTCCCCAGCCGGCCATGAAGAATATGTTCCATCATTGGTGTCAGAGGGAGGAAAATACTGAGGGGTCTGAGGGAAGTAGAGGAGCTGAGGGGTCTCTGAGGAGGTAGTGGGACTAAACAACTCTTGATCCTGTGAAGGTTGCTGCATCTGAAGGACTCTGGGACCTCTGAGGTGGAGGAGTAACTGAAGAACTTTGGGATCCTGTTAGGAAGTATTGGGGCTGAACAACTCTGAGAGGTTAGTGGGGCTGAAGGACTGTGGGGGCCTCTGAGGGGGTATTCAGGCTGCAAGGCTCTGAGGTAAGAGGGGGCTTTAGGGCTCATAGGAACTCTTGGTCTCTGATGGTCCTCCCACTCCACCTTCACTTACTTTTCTGACCTCCTTAAAGAACTCCTGCCAGCACGTGTAGGGAGTCTTCACCTCCCCATCTCACTGGTCAACAAATATATTGCAAGACACAAAATAGAACAAAGAAGGACACTTGGTCCTTGGGGAGGTCTGTTTGCATAGCATTAATGCTTAATGAGTGGACAGTCCAATACCTTCCCATACCACAGAATCTGGCAGTTCCCGGTGCTGGAATTCAGAGCCAGAAAAATCCACTGCCACTCTGTACAATGTCCTGGAAATTTCAGAATACTTGGCAACTAAGAGATCAAACCCTTCCCCCTGCTGTTCTCCTCCTACCCACACATAGAAGAGATGAGAACAGGCTCCTCCCCCACAGCTCTCTACTCCACCAGCACCATCCTCCTGCTATCCAATCCAATCCCTTCTCTTATTGCAGAGAGTGACAGTGACATCACTCCTGTCAGTCAGCAGGCTGCTGGAGCTTAGAGCCTTGCAGCTGGAGTTCTGCCAATTATCCTGATTATCCAGCAATTCCAGCCAGAAAGTTCCCCTTTCTGGACATCATGATGAGTCGACATTGACCTCACAGCACTGCCTCAGAGCAAACAAGTCATAGGAAGGATCGTATTTATCATTCCTTGTCTGCATATCTAAAACTCATCAAAACCAGTTCAGAGACCAAACAAACCCAACAGAGAAAAGGGGATTTCTGATGCAGCAGGTCAAGAGGGTCCCGGGACCTTGAAAATTTTGTAAACCCTAAACAGTCCAAATTAAATGTCTTCCCATGGGGGGAGTAGTCCTTCAATGTCCAGCAACCCTCCTATTCCCCCCTCACATCCACATCCTATTATTGTGTGACCAATACCATCCAAATCATTCTTACTTTCATTTCCCAAAGTTATCCGTCTACAAGGAGACCTGTATAGATCACATGATGGCACCAATGAGGATGGAGGAGGACCGGAGTCACATGACTGAGAAGATACTAAACCTCACCCTGGAGATCATCTACCTGCTGACCGGAGAGGTGAGGAGGATTCTGGGAGGTCACATGACATCACCCATCTCTATTAATAATACACGGACCTGACCAGAGAGGTGAGGAGGATTCTGGGAGGTCACATGACATCACTCTGATCTCTATTAATAAAACACAGACCTGACCGGAGAGGTGAGGAGGATTCTGAGATTCTAACATGATATTCCTATTGGTTCCTCAATACAGAGATTTCCTCTTCTGAAGTCAGGTGATCATATGACCATCACAGTGCCTCCATGTGACTCCCTAAACCCTGAGAGACACAACATGCAGAAGATTCTAGAAGTCACCAAGAAGATGATGGAGCTGCTGACAGGAGAGGTGAGCGGTGCCGGGAATTCTGGGACATTCTCCAGTAACAGACAAGGGATGTGTCTGGATGGTGACTGTATCATTGTGTGTGTCAGGTTCCTATAAGGTGTCAGGGTGTCACTGTCTATTTCTCCATGGAGGAGTGGGAGTATTTAGAAGGACACAAGGATCTCTACAAGGACGTCATGATGGACAATCAGCCGCCCCTCACATCACCGGGTAAGAGGAGACTTTATTGTAAAGGAGAGAGCAGTACGGAGGATCCACCTAGATCCCCCATCATCTGATAAACACATAGAAACAATGGATTCAGTCAGTGTGTGTGTTTCCTACAGATGGATCCAGTCATGGGAACCCACCAGAGAGATGTCCCCGTCCTCTGTATTCCCGGGATTCCACACAGGAAGGTCACACCATCCCTCACCATCATCAGGTAGATGATGACAATTATTGGTAGTTGTGATTTATACACAGCATGTTTGTTACAATGAATGTTTTATTATATCTTTCAGAGTGGAATCCTCGGGGATGAGAATATTGATGTTAAAGAAGAGTATAAAGAGGAGGATGAGGAGTATGGAGTGATGGAGGAGTTTTCAGGACACAAGGATATGATGGAGCCACCTAATACCAGGAACCCACCAGAGAGATGTCCCCATCCTCTGTATTCCCGGGATTCCACACAGGAAGGTCACACCATCCCTCACTATTACAAGGTTGGTGGGATGGAGAATCTAGAACATGGACTTGTAGAGACTATGGGCTCCAATCACAAAGCGGTATCTTCCCGTATCCCAGTATGTAGTAAGATGCTGCATTCTGTGCATTCTGGGGTGGGTGCTTCAGGGCAGGGGCGCTCTGTCACCCCAAAAGCACCTTATCCCCATGTCGATGGGGACAAGGGTCCCTTTCCCACAACCCTGGGCAGTGGTTGTGGGGGGCTGTGGGTGGGGGGCTTATTGGAATCTGGAAGCCACCTTTAACAAGGAGGCCCCCAGATCCCAGCCCCCCCACAATGGTAATGAGTATAGAGTACAGGTGAAACTCACAAAAATTAGAATATGAGTCAGGAATATGCAGGTGCAGCGCTCAGTAGTAATAAACACTTATAATATACATATCCTCTTATTATATTAACAAGTGCAAGAAAGTGATATCACCGTATGGTGATTAATAGTGGTTCAATAGTCCCAAAATGAATCAGATAAAATAACAATAAAAATAAGATAAAATCGTGCGGATCTTAAACGATCATGATGACAAGTGCGTGGATATCCTGATCCGGGAGTGACAGATGGTGTACTTCAAATGAATGAAATGCGCACTCACCAGAAGTACGCAATGAGTAATCATGTGTCTCCAGACACGTATGTAGATCATCTGTTCCCAGATCAGGTCACACATCGGATAACCCTCTGGTCATCTTGGTATAGAGATACCACGATCCATTACTGTGTATCACCATCATGGGTCATCTCTTGTCAGAATGGGCACTGCGGATGAAGGCACTCACACGGAGAGCCCAATAAGAGACCACATAGCGTGATACTGCGTAAAGTACCTTTATTCCAATCAGTAATGTTACAAAAGTAATAAGATAAAAGTACTGACCATATGTTCAGGATGGCCACCAGCGGTGGTCAGATGTCCGGTGACGCGTTTCGTGCAAAGCACGTAGTCATAGGGTACAAGGGCTTACTATAAGGATATCCACACACTTGTCATCGTGATCGATTAAGATCCGCACGATTTTATCTTATTTTTATTGTTATTTTATCTGATTCATTTTGGGACTATTTAACCACTATTAACTATTAGCCGACCGCAGATAGCCGAATGACGGCTGCACTGCAGCCGGCCAGTTCTGGGTGGACGTCATATGACGTCCTCCCAGAACGCGCTCTCCTGCGCGCCCCAGGGGGCGCGCACCCGGCGATCTCTGTGATCGCTGTGTCCTACGGACACAGCTGATCACGTGATGTGGTAAAAGGCCAATCACAGCGGCCTTTTACCACGTGATCAGCGGTGTCCAATGACACGCTGATCACAGGGAAATGCAAGTGCCGGTTCTCGGCTGCACTTTCCTCACGCTGTCAGATCGTAAGGAAAGTACTGCCGAGAACCGGCAGTTGTCAGAGCGGGGATCGGCACCGATCATCAGGGTACTGATGATCAGTGCCCTGATGATCGGTGCCCAGCAGTGCCACCCGCAAGTTCCGCCCACCTGTGCCCAGCAGTGTGCCCACTAGCTCCGCCCACCCGTGCCCAGCAGATCACCCACCTGTGCCCAGCAGTGCGCCCACTAGCTCCGCCCACCTGTGCCCAGCAGATCAACCATCTGTGCCCAGCAGTGCACCCACCTTTGCCCAGCAGTGCACCCACCTGTGCCACTCTGAAGTGCCACCTACCTGTGCCCAGCAGTGCCACCTACCTGTGCCCACCCACCTGTGCCCACCAGTGCCACCCACCTGTGCCCACCCACCAGTGCTGCCCACCAGTGCCACCCACCAGTGCAGCCCAGCAGTGCTGCCAGTCAGTGTCGCCAGTCAGTGCCCAGGGGTTGTGCCAGTCAGTGCCGCCAGTCAGTGCCCAGCAGTGATGCCAGTCAGTGCCGTCTATCAGTACCCATCATCAGTGTCACCTATCAGTGCCGCCTATCAGTGCTGCATATTAGTGCCGCCTATCCGTGCCACCTCATTAGTACTGCCTATCAGTGCCCTTTAGTGCTGCCTATCAGTGCCCATCAGTGCCGCCTATCAGTGCCCATCAGTGCTGCCTCATCAACGCACATCAGTGAAGGAGAAAAAATACCTGTTTGAAAAATTTTATAATAGAAACAAAGAAACTTTTTTTTTTTTTTTTTTTTCAAATTTTTTGCACTTTTTTTATTTATAGCGCAAAAAGTAAAGCGCCCAGTGGCGATTAAATACCACCAAAAGAAAGCTCTATTTGTGAGAAAAAAATTATCAAAATTTCATATGGGTACAATGTTGCATGACCGCGCAATTGTCAATCAAAGTGCGGCAGCGCTGAAAGCTGAAAATTGACCTGGTAAATAAGGGGGTATAAGTGCCCGGTAGGCAAGTGGTTAATCACCATACGGTGATATCACTTTCTTGCACTTGTTAATATAATAAGAGGATGTGTATATTATAAGTGTTTATTACTTCTGAGCGCTGCACCTGCATATTCCTGACTCATACATTTCTGGAGGTTTTTTGGTTACCTTTGTTCTTGGTGTTTCAGCAGCTTGTATAATTAACCCTTTTTGGGATAGCGCTCACTAAGCATCTCTTTCTGACAAAAATGAGAATCTGGTGCAAAAGTTGATTTATTTCAGTGCAGCAACTTAAAAGGTGAAACTAATATATGAGACTCATTCCATGCAAAGCAAGATAGTTCCAGCCGTGATTTGTCATCATTGTGATGATTATGGCTTACAGCTCATGACAACCCCAAATCCACAATCTCAGAAAATGAGAATATTGTGAAAAGGTGGAATAATCTCGGCTCAAAGTGTCCCACTCTAATCAGCTCATTCAGCCATAACACCTGCAAAGGGTTCCTGAGCCTTTAAATGGTCTCTCAGTCTGGTTCAGTAGGAATCCCAATCATGGGAAAGACTGCTGACCTGACACCATCACTGACACCCTCCATAAAGAGGGAAAGCCTCAAAAGGTAATTGCAGAAGAAGTTGGATGTTCCCAAAGTGTTGTATCAAAGCACATTAATAGAAAGTTATGTGGAAGGGAAAAGTGTGGAAGAAAAAGGTGCACAAGCAGCAGGGATGACCGCAGCCTGGAGAGGATTGTCAGGAAAAGGCCATTCAAAAGTGTTGGGGACTTTCACAAGGAGTGGACTGAGGCTGGAGTCAGTGCATCAAGAGCCACCACACACAGACGGATCCTGGACATGGGCTTCAAATGTCGTATTCCTCTTGTCAAGTCGCTCCTGAATAACAAACAACGTCAGAAGCGTCTTACCTGGGCTAAAGAAAAACAGGCCTGGTCTGCTGCTCAGTGGTCCAAAGTCCTCTTTTCTGATGAGAGCAACTTTTGCATCTCATTTAGAAACCAAGGACCCCGAGTATGGAGGAAGAATGGAGAGGCCCAAGGACCCCGAGTATGGAGGAAGAATGGAGAGGCACAAGGACCCCGAGTATGGAGGAAGAACGGAGAGGCACAAGGACTCTGAGTATGGAGGAAGAACGGAGAGGCACAAGGGCCCCGAGTATGGAGGAAGAATGGAGAGGCCCAAGGACCCCGAGTATGGAGGAAGAATGGAGAGGCACAAGGACCCGGAGTATGGAGGAAGAATGGAGAGGCCCAAGGACCCCGAGTATGGAGGAAGAATGGAGAGGCACAAGGACCCGGAGTATGGAGGAAGAATGGAGAGGCACAAGGGCCCCGAGTATGGAGGAAGAATGGAGAGGCACAAGGACCCCGAGTATGGAGGAAGAATGGAGAGGCCCAAGGATCCCGAGTATGGAGGAAGAATGGAGAGGCCCAAGGACCCCGAGTATGGAGGAAGAATGGAGAGGCCCAAGGACCCCGAGTATGGAGGAAGAATGGAGAGGCCCAAGGACCCCGAGTATGGAGGAAGAATGGAGAGGCCCAAGGACCCCGAGTATGGAGGAAGAATGGAGAGGCACACACTGAAGTCCAGTGTGAAGTTTCCACAGTCTGTGTTGATTTGGGGAGCCATGTCATCTGCTGGTGTTGGTCCACTGTGCTTCATTAAGTCCAGGGTCAACGCAGCCGTCTACCAGGAGATTTTGGAGCACTTCATGCTTCCTTCCGCAGAGGAGCTTTATGGGGATGCTGACTTCATTTTCCAGCAGGACTTGGCACCTCCCACACTGCCAAAAGCACCAAAACCTGGTTCACTGACCATGGGATTACTGTGCTTGATTGGCCAGCAAACTCACCTGACCTGAACCCCATAGAGAATCTATGGGGCATTGCCAAGAGAAAGATGAGAGACATGAGACCGAACAATGCAGAAGAGCTGAAGGCCGCTATTGAAGCATCCTGGTCTTCCATAACACCTCAGCAGTGCCACAGGCTGATAGCTTCCATGCCACGCCGCATTGAGGCAGTAATTGCTGCAAAAGGGGCCCAAACCAAGTACTGAGTACATATGCAGCTTCTACTTTACAGAGGTCCGATATTGTTCTATGTACAATCCGTGTTTTATTGATTGCATGGAATATTCTCATTTTCTGAGATTGTGGATTTGGGGTTTTCATGAGCTGTAAGCCATAATCATCACAATGATGACAAATCACGGCTTGAACTATCTTGCTTTGCATGGAATGAGTCTCATATATTAGTTTCACCTTTTAAGTTGCTGCACTGAAATAAATGAACTTTTGCACCATATTCTCATTTTTCCAGTTACACCTGTACATAGCACCCCTATTCATTCACCAAAAAAAGTGTAGTGTAAAAAAACTCGAAGTCATTTTTGGCAGAACACAAATAAAGAACAATATCCCCTGATGTAGATCCATCAATGATCCAATCACAATACTCGCTGTCATCGTTGACTCGAAGAAAAAACAAAGCTCCACTCCTGCCGTCTGACAGCTCCACCGCCTCCCACTTCTAAATAAACTAAGGAGCATTACCACCCTGTGACATCACTGGGTGGCCTTGCCCTCTTGTGATGTCACCAATACAACATGCCCCGGTCAGTGATGTCACCAATACAACATGCCCCGGTCAGTGACGTCACCAATACAACATGCCCTGGTCAGTGACGTCACCAATACAACATGCCACGGTCAGTGATGTCACCAATACAACATGCCCCGGTCAGTGATGTCACCAATACAACATGCCCCGGTCAATGACGTCACCAATACAACATGCCCCGGTCAGTGACATCACCAATACAACATGCCCCAGTCAGTGACGTCACCGAGTGGCACCGCCCATTAGTATATTTAGTGGCAGGAGGCAGCAGAGCTGTCAGACAGAGGGGAGTCTTCATTGGGAGCGGAGCTTTTCTTTCCGAGTCAGCGGTGACAGCGAGCATCGTGATTGATGATGGATCTACACCGGGGGGGACATTTTGCTTTAGTTTTGTTTTTTTAATAAAGGACTTGTCAAAAACATCCTGCTGTCTTTAACAGAATACTTTTTTGTGGTGACTAATTAGGGGTACCATGTACCCCATACTCATTCCCATGGGGTGAGGGATCTGAGGGCCTCTGTTAAATTTTGTAAGTCCTCTGCCTGCAAAGCCCCACAGCCACTAGCCTGGGTTGTGGGGAAGAGTCCCTTGTCCTCATCAATATGGACAAGGTGCTTTGGAGAAGCAAAGCCCCCCTGCCCCAGAACATCCACTCCATGTTATGGGCATGTGACCTGGGATGTTTCAGGAGGGGGGGTCGCTTTCTCATCCCCCTGTTTACTGACCTGCCGAGCTGCATGCTCAGATAGGGGTCTGGTATGTATTTCTTTCATTTTGGCAAGGGGTCCCCCTCAAAATCCATACTAGACCCCTCTGGGGGACCCCACGACATTTTCTTAATTTTTCCTTTCCAGTAATTCTTTTTTCAGATTTATCGGTTGGTTTGGATGCGGCGGCCGCTCGCTCCCTAACAACCATGTTGTTTACTGGTTGTTAAGGATGCCAGCGGCCGCCCACTCTTTACCAAGCAGTACACATTTCCTGAATGCCGCATGTCTCCACCACTAATTAATGACCGCATGCATTTCATTCTTTATTTCCTTCTGTGAATGTAACGCCTGTTCATGCGGTATTTACTGAGCGTGTTCAGTGTTTGTGGTCAATACCGCAACACGGGATAGGAAATGGACAGTTTCAGGATGGCATGCGGTATTTAGGGGAAATGTACCGACATATCACATGTGATCTGCTTCTGTGAAGGGAGACAATGTGTGGATTTTGTGTGTGATGTCACAATCATAAATCTTACATTTTACAGATGATATTTTCTCTCATTTCCTTGATTTAGAGTGGAGATCCAATCGATATAGAATTTGAGGTGAAAGCAGAAGAAGAAGAGGCGTATGTGAGGGATGATCAGCAGTCTATGGAGGAGGATGGAATAACGGGGACATTTATAGAGGAGGACACTCCTACAGAGATCAGCACAGGTGGGTCATGAACACTAAATCCATTCCTCCACCCATACTGCTCACTGATTGGTCCAGAGTAGGGCGGGGACTGGGTGATATCAGCCTGTAATCCCCTGGTCACTTTCCTGAGCTGTGTTCCCCGTCCTGTATTCCTGGATTTCTCTCGGATAATCTTCCTTCTCTGTGCTGCAGATACAATTTATGTATCTAGACTGGATTTATGGAGGTTCTGGGATTCAGCTGGCAGCAAAATGTTGATTTTTCCTATAAGCATTGCATAATGTAGGCACCCAGGACATGTGACTGGGGTCTCCTGCCTTGTGAATGACTCTTCCAGGGGACCTTCTCTGTTATCTGCTGGCTGTGCCGGGTGGAGGGATATGTCTGTAGTGTCTCAGACCCAAGTCACTGAGTGCAGTCTCAGGAGATGGGAGGCAGCAGTGTGGGATCTACAGAGTTACATAGTTAGTCTGGCTGAAAAAAGACATCCATCTAGTTGTACCATTAAAAATAAAAGTTATAATCCGACACCCACAGCTGATCCACCCCCCTTATGTATTATACATGGAGATCATATCCCCCCTTATGTATTATACATGGAGATCATATCCCCCCCTTATGTATTATACATGGAGATCATATCCCCCCTTATGTATTATACATGGAGATCATATCCCCCCTTATGTATTATACATGGAGATCATATCCCCCCCTTATGTATTATACATGGAGATCATATCCCCCCCTTATGTATTATACATGGAGATCATATCCCCCCTTATGTATTATACATGGAGATCATATCCCCCCTTATGTATTATACATGGAGATCATATCCCCCCCTTATGTATTATACATGGAGATCATATCCCCCCTTATGTATTATTCATGGTGATCATATCCCCCCCTTATGTATTATACATGGAGATCATATCCCCCCTTATGTATTATACATGGAGATCATATCCCCCTTATGTATTATACATGGAGATCATATCCCCCTTATGTATTATACATGGAGATCATATCCCCCCCTTATGTATTATACATGGAGATCATATCCCCCTTATGTATTATACATGGAGATCATATCCCCCCTTATGTATTATACATGGAGATCATATCCCCCTTATGTATTATACATGGAGATCATATCCCCCCTTATGTATTATACATGGAGATCATATCCCCCCTTATGTATTATTCATGGTGATCATATCCCCCCCTTATGTATTATACATGGAGATCATATCCCCCCTTATGTATTATACATGGAGATCATATCCCCCCTTATGTATTATTCATGGTGATCATATCCCCCCCTTATGTATTATACATGGAGATCATATCCCCCCTTATGTATTATACATGGAGATCATATCCCCCTTATGTATTATACATGGAGATCATATCCCCCCCTTATGTATTATACATGGAGATCATATCCCCCTTATGTATTATATATGGAGATCATGTCCCCCTTATGTATTATACATGGAGATCATATCCCCCTCTTATGTATTATACATGGAGATCATATCCCCCTTATGTATTATACATGGAGATCATATCCCCCCTTATGTATTATACATGGAGATCATATCCCCCCTTATGTATTATACATGGAGATCATATCCCCCCCTTATGTATTATACATGGAGATCATATCCCCCCTTATGTATTATACATGGAGATCATATCCCCCCCTTATGTATTATACATGGAGATCATATCCCCCCCTTATGTATTATACATGGAGATCATATCCCCCCCTTATGTATTATACATGGAGATCATATCCCCCCCTTATGTATTATACATGGAGATCATATCCCCCCTTATGTATTATACATGGAGATCATATCCCCCCTTATGTATTATACATGGAGATCATATCCCCCTTATGTATTATACATGGAGATCATATCCCCCCTTATGTATTATACATGGAGATCATATCCCCCCCTTATGTATTATACATGGAGATCATATCCCCCCTTATGTATTATACATGGAGATCATATCCCCCCTTATGTATTATACATGGAGATCATATCCCCCTTATGTATTATACATGGAGATCATATCCCCCCCTTATGTATTATACATGGAGATCATATCCCCCCTTATGTATTATTCATGGTGATCATATCCCCCCCTTATGTATTATACATGGAGATCATATCCCCCCTTATGTATTATACATGGAGATCATATCCCCCTTATGTATTATACATGGAGATCATATCCCCCTTATGTATTATACATGGAGATCATATCCCCCCTTATGTATTATACATGGAGATCATATCCCCCCTTATGTATTATACATGGAGATCATATCCCCCTTATGTATTATACATGGAGATCATATCCCCCCCTTATGTATTATACATGGAGATCATATCCCCCTTATGTATTATATATGGAGATCATGTCCCCCTTATGTATTATACATGGAGATCATATCCCCCTCTTATGTATTATACATGGAGATCATATCCCCCTTATGTATTATACATGGAGATCATATCCCCCCTTATGTATTATACATGGAGATCATATCCCCCCTTATGTATTATACATGGAGATCATATCCCCCCCTTATGTATTATACATGGAGATCATATCCCCCCTTATGTATTATACATGGAGATCATATCCCCCCCTTATGTATTATACATGGAGATCATATCCCCCTTATGTATTATACATGGAGATCATATCCCCCTTATGTATTATACATGGAGATCATATCCCCCCCTTATGTATTATACATGGAGATCATATCCCCCCCTTATGTATTATACATGGAGATCATATCCCCCCCTTATGTATTATACATGGAGATCATATCCCCCCCTTATGTATTATACATGGAGATCATATCCCCCCTTATGTATTATACATGGAGATCATATCCCCCCTTATGTATTATACATGGAGATCATATCCCCCTTATGTATTATACATGGAGATCATATCCCCCCCTTATGTATTATACATGGAGATCATATCCCCCTTATGTATTATACATGGAGATCATATCCCCCCTTATGTATTATACATGGAGATCATATCCCCCCTTATGTATTATTCATGGTGATCATATCCCCCCCTTATGTATTATACATGGAGATCATATCCCCCCTTATGTATTATACATGGAGATCATATCCCCCTTATGTATTATACATGGAGATCATATCCCCCTTATGTATTATACATGGAGATCATATCCCCCCTTATGTATTATTCATGGTGATCATATCCCCCCCCTTATGTATTATACATGGAGATCATATCCCCCCTTATGTATTATACATGGAGATCATATCCCCCTTATGTATTATACATGGAGATCATATCCCCCTTATGTATTATACATGGAGATCATATCCCCCCCTTATGTATTATACATGGAGATCATATCCCCCTTATGTATTATATATGGAGATCATGTCCCCCCTTATGTATTATACATGGAGATCATATCCCCCCTTATGTATTATACATGGAGATCATATCCCCCTTATGTATTATACATGGAGATCATATCCCCCCTTATGTATTATACATGGAGATCATATCCCCCCTTATGTATTATACATGGAGATCATATCCCCCTCTTATGTATTATACATGGAGATCATATCCCCCTTATGTATTATACATGGAGATCATATCCCCCCTTATGTATTATACATGGAGATCATATCCCCCCTTATGTATTATACATGGAGATCATATCCCCCCCTTATGTATTATACATGGAGATCATATCCCCCCCTTATGTATTATACATGGAGATCATATCCCCCCCTTATGTATTATACATGGAGATCATATCCCCCCCTTATGTATTATACATGGAGATCATACCCCCCTTATGTATTATACATGGAGATCATATCCCCCCTTATGTATTATACATGGAGATCATATCCCCCTTATGTATTATACATGGAGATCATATCCCCCCTTATGTATTATACATGGAGATCATATCCCCCCCTTATATATTATACATGGAGATCATATCCCCCCTTATGTATTATACATGGCGATCATATCCCCCCCTTATGTATTATACATGGTGATCATATCCCCCCTTGGGATTTTTAATATTAGACCCGATATTGTTTATAAATATATTAATAAGTTGGGGTCCCAACACTGAACCTTGGGGTACACCACTAATTACAATGAACCTTGGGGTACCCCACTAACCCCTTCCATACCGGGCACTTCTACCCCCTTCCTGCCCAGGCCAATTTTCAGGTTTCAGCACTTTCACACTGTACCCAAACTAAAATTTGGGGGATATCTGTACTGTCCTGACATTTGGGGGATATCTGTCCTGTCCTGACATTTGGGGGATATCTGTACCGTTCTGACATTTGGGGGATATCTGTACTGTCCTGATATTTGGGGGATATCTGTACCGTTCTGACATTTGGGGGATATCTGTACTGTCCTGACATTTGGGGGATATCTGTCCTGTCCTGACATTTGGGGGATATCTGTACCGTCCTGACATTTAGGGGATATCTGTACTGTCCTGACATTTGGGCGATATCTGTACCGTCCTGACATTTGGGGGATATCTGTACTTTCCTGACATTTGGGGGATATCTGTACTCTCCTGACATTTGGGGGATATCTGTACCGTCCTGACATTTGGGGGATATCTGTACTGTCCTGACATTTGGGCGATATCTGTACCGTCCTGACATTTGGGGGATATCTGTACTGTCCTGACATTTGGGGGATATCTGTACTGTCCTGATATTTGGGGGATATCTGTACTCTCCTGACATTTGGGGGATATCTGTACCGTCCTGACATTTGGGGGATATCTGTCCCATCCTGACATTTGGGGGATATCTGTACCATCCTGACATTTGGGGGATATCTGTCCCATCCTGACATTTGGGGGATATCTGTACCATCCTGACATTTGGGGGATATCTGTCCCATCCTGACATTTGGGGGATATCTGTACTGTCCTGACATTTGGGGGATATCTGTACTGTCCTGACATTTGGGGGATATCTGTCCCGTCCTGACATTTGGGGGGATATCTGCACTGTCCTGACATTTGGGGGATATCTGTACTGTCCTGACATTTGGGGGATATCTGTACTGTCCTGACATTTGGGGGGTATCTGTACTGTTCTGATATTCTTGGACCTCAAGAAATTAGATTGGCCGTCAGCACTTCAGGATTGATCAATTTTCAGATATCTCCCATAGTTTGTGAACTCTATAACTTCCCTAGAGACTAAATCATAAATCCTAATTTGGGTTATTTTCACCAAAGACATGTAGCAGAATACATCTCGGCCTAAATTTATGAAGAACAATTATTTATTTGCAAACTTTTATAACAGAAAAAAAGAAAAATGTGTTTTTATTTCATAATTTTTGGTCGTCTTTTGGGAAGAGAATGAAGCCATCCATTGTATACGACTGTCATGTGACCTGCAGTGATTGGTCACAGCAGGTCACATGGTACTGCCAACGGGGCCGGTACACAGATCTGTCACCGGCCGTGTCCGAGGTACATGGCTAGTGATAGATCGCTTCACAGCTCTGCAGGCATGCAACTGCGCATGCCTAGAAGGACGCCATATGTCTTCCACCCAGAGGGACGAGGTTCTCGCCCGTCCACCATCTGGCCATAGGCTGGGCAGGAACCAGCTAATAACACTGAACCTTGGGGTACACCACTGATGACACTGAACCCTGGGGAATATAAACCATATAAATGCTGCGCTACATTCAAACTTATTAAGTGAATGTGGAATCCAATGACACAAATCCAATATAGTGACAATAATAATGAAATAAATAATACGTGCTTACTGATAACAAAATTATCAAATAAAACACCCAAAAAGATGAAAAAAAACACAAACTTAAATCTATACGCATGTGCATGAAAATACACATACATATAATTACATCACACGTGCAAATGTGAGGTGAAATAATGATTACTTATTAAACGCAAACAAAAAGTCCAATATAAAAATGTTGAAGGTGAACAAAACTGTAAACGGTGTTTCCAATAATACTGTAAAGTGACCACAGGTGAAAACAAATTGTGCAGGTATCTGGGTGTAGATAGAGCTTATGAATCCAACCACCTTCTGGATTAGCCTCTCACCTCATCACTTCGACCCTTGCGGATCAAAGAGCAATAATGGATCCCTCTCACAGATCCTCCAGGTACCACAGCACTCCAGAAACGCTTTTCAGGATTTAATATTCCCACTCAAGCTCTTCTCCAGGTATAGGTGAAATATCAATCTCTCAGAACAAAACAGAGGAATCCTCCCATAGTGTAGTATATTTATTATACCATAGGAACATAGGAACATAAAACTTTTTGGTAAAAATTCCACTTACATAGCAGCCAGTCCACATGACATGATCATGTGGACTGGCTGCTATGTAAGTGGAATTTTTACCAAAAAGTTTTATGTTCCTATGTTCCTATGGTATAATAAATATACTACACTATGGGAGGATTCCTCTGTTTTGTTCTGAGAGATTGATATTTCACCTATACCTGGAGAAGAGCTTGAGTGGGAATATTAAATCCTGAAAAGCGTTTCTGGAGTGCTGTGGTACCTGGAGGATCTGTGAGAGGGATCCATTATTGCTCTTTGATCCGCAAGGGTCGAAGTGATGAGGTGAGAGGCTAATCCAGAAGGTGGTTGGATTCATAAGCTCTATCTACACCCAGATACCTGCACAATTTGTTTTCACCTGTGGTCACTTTACAGTATTATTGGAAACACCGTTTACAGTTTTGTTCACCTTCAACATTTTTATATTGGACTTTTTGTTTGCGTTTAATAAGTAATCATTATTTCACCTCACATTTGCACGTGTGATGTAATTATATGTATGTGTATTTTCATGCACATGCGTATAGATTTAAGTTTGTGTTTTTTTTCATCTTTTTGGGTGTTTTATTTGATAATTTTGTTATCAGTAAGCACGTATTATTTATTTCATTATTATTGTCACTATATTGGATTTGTGTCATTGGATTCCACATTCACTTAATAAGTTTGAATGTAGCGCAGCATTTATATGGTTTATATTCACTTGATCACTGGTATATGATTTAATGCTAGCAGCTGTTTGGGGTTCATATATTTAATTTGTTTTAATTGTTTAAACACATTATTTGGAGCGCAGGAGGGTCTCACCACTACTGAACCCTGGGGCACCCCACTGATGACACTGAACCTTGGGGTACCCCACTAATAACACTGAACTTTGGGGAACCCCACTAATAACACTGAACTTTGGGGAACCCCACTAATAACACTGAACCTTGGGGTACCCCACTAATAACACAGAACCCTGGGGTACCCCACTGACACCCCCAGACCATTCAGAGTATGAATCATTAACCACTACTCTCTGAATACGATCATTTAGCCAGTTTTCTATACATTTACATTCAAATTTTTCCAGCCCATAGACTTTACCTTACACATTAGCCATGTGTGGGAAATTGTGTCCAAGTATACCACGTCCACCGTCACCCCTCTGTCCAAGTATACCACATCCACCGCCACCCCTCTGTCCAAGTATACCACGTCCACCGTCACCCCTCTGTCCAAGTATACCACGTCCACCGCCACCCCTCTGTCCAAGTATACCACATCTACAGCCACCCCTCTGTCCAAGTATACCACGTCCACCGCCACCCCTCTGTCCAAGTATACCACGTCTACAGCCACCCCTCTGTCCAAGTATACCACGTCCACCGCCACGCCTCTGTCCAAGTATACCACGTCCACCGCCACCCCTCTGTCCAAGTATACCACGTCCACCTCCACCCTCTGTCCAAGTATACCACGTCTACAGCCACCCCTCTGTCCAAGTATACCACGTCCACCGCCACCCCTCTGTCCAAGTATACCACGTCCACCTCCACCCTCTGTCCAAGTATACCACGTCTACAGCCACCCCTCTGTCCAAGTATACCACGTCCACCGCCACCCCTCTGTCCAAGTATACCACATCCACCGCCACCCCTCTGGCCAAGTATACCACGTCCACCACCACCCCTCTGTCCAAGTATACCACGTCCACCGCCACCCCTCTGTCCAAGTATACCACGTCCACCGCCTTCACTCTGTCCAAGTATACCACATCCACAGCCACATCTCTTTCCAAGTATACCACGTCCACCGCCACCCCTCTGTCGAAGTATACCACGTCCACCGCCACCCCTCTGTCTAAGGATTTGCTCACCTCCAATCTAACCTGTTTCATGATGGTTTAATCCCATCACACCTCTACATGTTTTCTACAGTAAACATTTAAGCTTCCACTGATTACAGAATACTAATACTGTGATTCTTGAACCTTATACTATATAACTTGTACATTACATACTCCTGACCCCTGCACTATATACTCTATGTTGTGCATTACATACTCCTGACCCCTGCACTATATACTCTATGTTGTACATTACATACTCCTGACCCCTGCACTATATACTCTATGTTGTACATTACATACTCCTGACCCCTGCACTATATACTCTATGTTGTACATTACATACTCCTGACCCCTGCACTATATACTCTATGTTGTACATTACATACTCCTGACCCCTGCACTATATTCTCTAGGTTGTACATTACCTACTCCTGACCCCTGCACTATATACTCTATGTTGTACAATATATACTCCTGACTCCTGCACTATATACTCTGTTGTACATTACATACTCCTGACCCCTGCACTATATACTCTATATTGTACATTACATACTCCTGACCCCTGCACTATATACTCTATGTTGTACAATATATACTCCTGACTCCTGCACTATATACTCTGTTGTACATTATATACTCCTGACCCCTGCACTATATTCTCTAGGTTGTACATTACATCCTCCTGACCCCTGCACTATATACTCTATGTTGTACATTACATACTCCTGACCCCTGCACTATATACTCTATGTTGTACATTACATACTCCTGACCCCTGCACTATATACTCTATGTTGTACATTACATACTCCTGACCCCTGCACTATATACTCTATGTTGTACATTATATACTCCTGACCCCTGCACTATATACTCTATGTTGTACATTCCATTGTCCTGATATCTGCTCTCCCCCCTCCCCCCACTTCTATATATACACATAATATGGATTCTCTTTTGTTACACCCATTTCCTCCCAGCTGGACATTTTATATCGGATGATGTGATTGGAGCACAGACTTTTACATGGTGATAATAATGTGATAACATCCTCCAACTTTGGACCCTTAAACAGAAAGTGATAATAAGGGAGGAGTCAATACCCCAATGATGGTGGTCTTCAGGATCAGTCCAGTCTTCATCTTGGTTGTTCTCCCCCCATCCTCACTCTCTGACCTCTGGTGGGGCTCAGCCCCGCTGTTCTTCATGACTAAATCATGGACTAAATAAGGAAGTGCAGTACTTCTTGTGTTGGGAAGATGGCGATGAGTGATAGAGGGGGTGGGGACCCTCGTCCTATAATCCCCTCATCCCTGTCCCTCCTATAAAAGACAGTTCTGGTTGTTTCCTCACTCTCTGACTAAGGTCCATGAATAAAGAAATGACCTGGTAGGAGATCAGAGGAGCCATTTCCTAGTTCCCTTGAGGGTGGAATTGTAAGCTCCTCATAGACCAAGCTTCCTGATGTGGGCGGAGTCCTGGTTTGGGGGAACCAATCAGCTCCTGTCTAGTAATCCTCTTTGTCTTTGTATTTTAGTCCATGGCCGGGAGATGAGGAAAACCTCCGAGGATTGTCTCACTTTGTCTCCAGACTGGAAAGTAGAAGATGAGGACATCACACAGTATAGTCCAGGAGAAAACCCGGCTCCCTCCAATGTCCATCCGGCACCACCCAGTGTAGATGGACCATCGGATTCCTCGTATCCTGAGGAACCTCAGACTGTGCGGGACCGGGCCGGCCTTCCAACAGAGAAGAGCTTCTCCTGTACTGAGTGCGGGAAGGGTTTCCAATGTAAATCCAATCTTATTAGGCATAAAAGATCTCACACGGGAGAGAAGCCGTATTCCTGTCCTGAGTGTGGGAAATGTTTTTCACATAAATTCTCTCTTTACAAACATCAGAGATCTCACACGGGGGAGAAGCCGTATTCCTGTCCTGAGTGTGGGAAATGTTTTTCACGTAAAACCTATCTTAACAGACATCAGAGATCTCACACGGGGGAAAAGCCGTATTCCTGTCCTGGGTGTGGGGAATGTTTTTCAGTGAAGTCCAGACTTTTCATACATCAGAGATCTCACACAGGGGAGAGGCCATATTCTTGTCCTGAGTGCGGGAAATGTTTTTCAGTGAAATTCAGTCTTTATACACATCAGAGATCTCACACGGGGGAGAAACCATACTCCTGTCCTGAGTGTGGGAAAAGTTTTTCAGAGAAGAAAAGTTTGCACAACCATCAGAGATCTCACACGGGGGAGAAGCCATATTCCTGTCCTGAGTGTGGAAAATGTTTTTCAGAGAAGTCCAATCTTTCCAGACATCAGAGATCTCACACAGGGGAGAAGCCGTATTCCTCTGAGTGTGGGAAATATTTTTCAGAGAAGAAAAGTCTGCACAACCATCAGAGATCTCACACGGGGGAGAAGCCATATTCCTGTCCTGAGTGTGGAAAATGTTTTTCAGAGAAGTCCAATTTTTCCAGACATCAGAGATCTCACACGGGGGAGAAGCCGTATTCCTGTTCTGAGTGTGGGAAATGTTTTTCACTGAAGTCCGGTCTTTCCAAACATCAGAGATCTCACACAGGGGTGAAGCCACTTTCCTGTCCTGAGTGAGGGAAATGTTCCTCACTGACATCCTGTCTTCCTGTATATCAGGGGTCCCACACAACCCTGGAGGTGTATTAGTGCCTTGAGTGTGGGAAATGTCTTCTAGATGAATGTTGCTGGACATTCCAGCTCTCATGTGGGGAAGAAGCACACCCTGATATACACCTCAGATATACTCCATGGCTGATCTTCATCATGGAAGAAACAGTTCATAAGGAGATCAGAGGTCCCCAAAGACATGGATGAAGTGTGGGACCGGGTTGTCCATTGATGGCAGGGGAAGAATAAAAATGGAGTCCTGACCTAGAGCACTGGGCTGACTTTTCATTGGGGTGCAGCCTATATGCTAGAGATGGTCTGAACCTAAATGGAAGGGGGCCTGCTGTGCTGGGGGAGGGGTTTATGGGAAGGCTGGAGGAGTATATAAACTAGGATGGAGGGGGGAGGGAAAATTCAATTATAATGGGGTAGACAGATCAGACCAGGGTCAGTACTTATTGGGGGTTGGAATGGGGAAAGATGGGGGGAGGGCTATGGCAGATGGGAAAAAGGTTCCCATGTTACAAACAACCAGTGGAATTGATACAATTTGTATGAAAATAAAAAAATACACAAAATCCGTGTGAATAAGGTGTCAGTGAATGAACAAGGTGTCAGTGAATTAAAGTGTTTGTTCACCAATGCCAGAAGTGTGCCCAGCACAATAGGTGAGTTGGAAGGTTTGGTGCATGAAGAGAACTAGGATTGAATCGGTATTGCTGAATCTTGGCTTCATTCCTCACATGACTGGGCCATTCATATTCCTGGCTAGGTTCTCTTTCGGAGAGACGGGGGAATAGGAAAGGTGGTGGTGTCTGTCTCTGTGTGAGAAGTGATCTCAGAGGACCTAGTTGATGGAGAGTGTGATGAGGCTGAATTATTATGGGTGGAACTGCACATGGGGGGGGCGTACTACAAAGGTCATCATTGGAGTTTGTTATAGGCCTCCCAGTGTTAATGAGGAGGTGGAGACTAGGCTCCTCCAACAGATGGAAAGGGCTGGGACAGTGATAATAATGGGGGATGGTATCTACTCAGAAATTGACTGGAGTAAAGGTACTGCAAGAACAGTTAAAGGGCAAAAATGTATAAACCTACTACAGGACAATTTTATGGTCCAGTTCATAGAGGCCCCAACTAGGAATGATGCTCTGCTTTACCTGGTCACCTCCAACCATGCAGAGCTTCTTACGAATGTCCATATAAAATAACATCTGGGTAGCCGTGACCATAACATGATTTCATTTATTGTTACCTGTAAACAGCAAGCACATACGGGAAAAATAAAAACGCTCAACTTTAAGAGAGCTAATTTTTCAAGGCTGGGAGCTGCTCTCCAAGACTTAGACTGGGAGGGAATATTGACATCAATGAACACAACACAGAAATGGGAGTTCTTCAAAAAGACTGTACAGTTGTGCAAAAAAGTATTTAGTCAGCCACCAATTATGCAAGTTCTCCCACTTACAAAGATGAGAGAGGCCTGTAATTGGCATCATAGGGAGACCTCAACTATGAGAGACAAAATGAGAAAACAAATCCAGACAATCACATTGGCTGATCTGGAAAGAATTTATTTGCAAATTATGGTGGAAAATAAGTATTTGGTGAATATGAAAAGTTCATGTCAATACTTTGTTATATATCCTTTGTTGGCAATGACAGAGGTCAGACGTTTCCTGTAAGTCTTCACAAGGTTGGCACACACTGTTGCTGGTATGTTGGCCCATCCTCCATGCAGATCTCCTCTAGAGCAGTGATGTTTTGGGGCTGTCGCTGGGCAACACGAACTTTCAACTCCTTCCAAAGGTTTTCTATGGGGTTGAGATCTGGAGACTGGCTAGGCCACTCCAGGACCTTGAAATGCTTCTTACGAAGCCACTCCTTCGTTGCCCGGGCGGTATGTTTGGGATCATTGTCATGTTGGAAGACCCAGCCACGTTTCATCTTCAATGCCCTTGCTGATGGAAGGAGGTTTGCACTCAAAATCTCACGATACATGGCCCCATTCATTCTGTCCTGTACATGGATCAGTCATCCTGGTCCCTTTGTGGAGAAACAGCCCCAAAGCATGATGTTGCCACCCCCATGCTTCACAGTAGGTATGGTGTTCTTTGGAAGCAACTCAGCATTCTCTCTCCTCCAAATACGACAAGTTGTGTTTCTACCAAACAGTTCTATTTTGGTTTCATCTGACCATATGACATTCTCCCAATCCTCTTCTGGATCATCCAAATGCTCTCTAGCAAACCTCAGACGGGCCCCGACATGTACTGGCTTAAGCAGGGGGACACGTCTGGCACTGCAGGATCTGAGTCCCTGGCAGCGTAGTGTGTTACTGATGGTAGCCTCTGTTACGTTGGTCCCAGCTCTCTGCAGGTCATTCACTAGGTCCCCCTGTGTGGTCCTGGGATTTTTGCTCAGTGTTCTTGTGATCATTTTGACCCCACGGGGTGAGATCTTGCGTGGAGCCCCAGATCGAGGGAGATTATCAGTGGTCTTGTATGTCTTCCATTTTCTAATTATTGCTCCCACAGTTGATTTGTTCACACAAAGCTGCTTGCCTATTTCAGATTCAGTCTTCCCAGCCTGTTGTAGGTCTACAATTTTGTTTCTGGTGTCCTTCGACAGCTCTTTGGTCTTCACCATAGTGGAGTTTGGAGTGTGACTGTTTGAGGTTGTGGACAGGTGTCTTTTATACTGATAACAAGTTCAAACAGGTGCCATTGATACAGGTAATGAGTGCAGGACAGAGGAGCCTCTTAAAGAAGAAGGTACAGGTCTGTGAGAGCCAGAAATCTTGCTTGTTTGTAGGTCACCAAATACTTATTTTCCACCATAATTTGCAAATAAATTCTTTCCAAATCAGCCAATGAGATTGTCTGGATTTGTTTTCTCATTTTGTCTCTCATAGTTAAGGTCTACCTATGATGCCAATTACAGGCCTCTCTCATCTTTTTAAGTGGGAGAACTTGCACAATTGGGGGCTGACTAAATACTTTTTTGCCCCACTGTATGTGACCACACTGCAAAATATATTCCCATGGTCAACAAGTATAAAAGGCTAAAAATCAAACTTGTGGCTTACGGCCAAAGTTACAAAAGCGATAGATAATAAGAAAAGAACTTTTATTAAATATAAAAATGAAGGAACGCGATCATCGTTTACACATTACAATGAATTATTTACATGTTTCCCTCTGTACAGGGCACATCCTCTGCCATTGAAGTGTTACATTTGTTGGAATGGGATTGTGGATCCATCAATATGAGTGAGTTCCGGGGTCAAGAATGGCTACATTTGATGTCTTCTTATCAGGCGGACTTTTCCCTGAAGGAACAAACTGAAACAGAAATATATTCGCTGTTTTAGAGGTTGGGAAAGCTCTTGGAAAAGAAATCGGCACTTTTTTGGCATATTAAAACATTCGAGAAGTATGCCCGAGAAAAAATCAACCCACTTGGGTGGAGGATCCAGATCTTTCCCAACTTTGAAAAAATAAGTGAGGAATTCAAGAGGGAACGAGAGGAAAGCCTACAATCATGCTCACAGCAAATGACACAGCAAATGATGTCCATATTGGCTCCGGAATATAATAAACAGATGTTATCATTGGAGAAGGATATTGGAGATGCAGAGAGATTGTTATCTGCATTCACAACACATTCACTGTATTCTGATTTGAAGAGGAAACTTAGGGAAGGCCTAGCAGATTTGTACAAACACATATCAACGAAAAAAGAGAAGACATTTTAGAGAGATAAAACAGCGTTTTTGGAAAGGAAAGCATACAGGTGGACTACCCCTCAATACACGAACCTCCAGAGGAGGCGCTATCACCACACTACACAGGACACCTTAGAACATGAACCTCCAGAGGAGGCGCTATCACCACACTACACAGGACACCTTAGAACATGAACCTCCAGAGGAGGCGCGATCACCACTCTACACAGGACACCTTAGAACATGAACCTCCAGAGGAGGCGCTATCACCACACTACACAGGACACCTTAGAACATGAACCTCCAGAGGAGGCGCTATCACCACACTACACAGGACACCTTAGAACATGAACCTCCAGAGGAGGCGCTATCACCACTCTACACAGGACACCATAGAACATGAACCTCCAGAGGAGGCGCTATCACCACACTACACAGGACACCATAGAACATGAACCTCCAGAGGAGGCACTATCACCACACTACACAGGACACCTTAGAATTATCACATTTCAATAATACACCATTGGACTCTGACTCTTCCTCCTCTCTTTGAATGTATTCTACTCTGAACAGGGGACAAGGTCGCCTTAAAAGAAACCATAATAGAAAAATAAAAACCGTTCTCTGGATACTCACCCCGTATCCTTACAGGAGAACACATGAGTGAGTCACGAAGTCCTATCACATGACTCTCTCTTGTAGAGGATGCAATAGCAGGTGAGTTCTACTGCTTTTTTTAGGACCCAAAGGGGGAGATCAGGCCTGGGGATAGAACATTACCTGACCCGAACTTGACCTCTGCATTGAATATTGTCAATTTGTCCTCATATGCCTTGACCCAATTTGCAGAAAATCTTCTCTCTCGTGGACTAAGCTTCTGTCCACATCAAAATACAGATGAGTTTGAATTAGTTAAGGATTTACAGCTTTTTGCCAGAAAACTTTCCATAAGATGTGCTTATGGGAAATCCAGCCATGCCACTGAATCTTTTGATTGGTCGCAATACTCCAGCAGAGATTTCAAAGCCCTCAGAGATTTGACGCTCCTGCTGGAAGAAAGCCAACCCAGTGATCCTATTGATCAACTCGATCTGGACTGACTATTGTGGGAATCAGACCAATCACCATCGATTCCTTTACTCAATTTAAAAAACTGTCCTCAAAGTTTCCACCTTTGAGCAATTATCCTAGCATTGCTATATTCCTTATACAAACATTGAAAGACATCAAGAACCTCTCCTATGATCAGATTTACAGTGAAAGACATCAAGAACCTCTCCTATAATCATATGTACAGTGACAATTTGTTTTCTATGGAACAAGAAGTGCCACGCGCCCTACAGAACAATAACATCATTACAATGAAACCATCTGTAAAAGGTGGTAACGTAGTCATTATGGACAACACACAATACAAGGAAATGTGTTACAAAATTCTGTCCAACAACAATTGGTATCGCTCCATCCCCTCAACTTTGATTGCAAGGTTTGTGCCTATTTGTTCTATTGACAGTACTTTAGAACAAGGTATCATCCAGAACCAATTATGGGAATACATTATAGTGAAATTTCCTAGAACTCCTACATTTTAGTTTACCTAAAATACACAAGGATCCAAAAAATCCTACTGGATGTCCAATAGTTTTGGCGAATGGCGGTCTAACTGAAGATTTGAGTCGTGTTATAGACTAATACCTACAACTTCATTTATCATCATTACCTTAATTTCTTAAGGATACTGTCCACTTTTTACAAATTATTGAGGACTCCACTGTTCCCAAAGAAGTCTTGTTAGTTACCATCGATATTGAGGCTCTATACAGCTCCATTCCCCATGATCGGGGTTTAGCAGCCATAAGACGCACTCTTTCCCAACGACCCATTCAAGACTGGCCTATGAATGATTTTGTATTGACAGGGCTAGACTACATCCTTCATCATAATTATTTTTCATTCAACGGCTCCCACTTCCTCCAGGTCCAGGGTGTGTCCAGGGTGTGGACTTGTTGTGCCCCATCCTACACTAATCTGTACTTGGGGGAGTGGGAGCAGTGGTTCCTCTAAGATGAGAGCCTCACTATGTACTTCAGCCACATATCCATGTGGCACAGGTACATTGACGATGTTTTTCTAGTCTGGGAGGGGTCGGAGCAAATGCTTTTGGAATGTTTTGACAAAATTAATTTCAATGACTATAACCTTAAATTCACTATGTCTTATAATAGGGAAGTGGTGAACTTTTTGGATGTTCGCATATACAAGGACAGTGATGGCCACTTATCAAGTGGACTATATAGGAAAGATGCAGCAGGAAATGCCATATTACATGCATCCAGCTTTCACCCCCAACCACTCAAGAACTCTATACCATATAGTCAGTATCTGAGGCTTAAGTACAATTGTTCAACTGAATTGTTTCCAAGAGGCAGCCAACAACCTAAGAGAGTGATTGCTTGATAGAGGCGATAGCAAAACCTGTCTGCAAAGCATATAACTGCACTTGTCGACAATCATGTTTGAACCATCTCTATCAAAAGAAGAAAGTGAACATGGTGGCTGAACCCACTCGAATAGTGTTCAAATATTCTAATCAGACACATTTTACAACGTCATTGGTCAATTTTAACGGACGATTACTTGGTAAAACAATTTGTTAGCACTATAAGTTATAAATAAACAGCGCAAATCAAAAGCCCCCTCACCAAATATATAACATATATCAAACCAAAACAGTGTATGAATCAATATTCAAAATAAATAATATTAGATATTAAATAATATTACTAACAAAGTGTCCAAATTTTTTTTTTAAATAAATAAAAATAAAAAAAAGTGTAAAAAATTCCTTCTTCCCAAATGTTTATGAAAAAATAATTTTAAATAAAATCCTTCTCCTAAAGAAATGTGCTTCCACCATGCACCAGTGTGAAACGAACATCAACCGCACTCACCAGATGATGGTGAGTATTGCGCCTTTTAGTAAAAATAAGAAATCAAGCAAGCGCTTATAATAAAAAGCAGGTTGCGCTAAACAAATATGCAATTAAATAAACAAATCAAATTAAAATTCAATCAAAAAATATAATTCAATAAAAAAATAAATAAATAAATAAAAATATATTGTAAAGTACAACCAAAAAAGTCCAAAATAAATAATGCGTGATGAAATAAATGTTCAACCAAATATCAGCAAAAGTGCATCCACCACCGAATAGATTGAATGAACTCACCAGAGAGTGATGCTGATCATTTTATAAATCAGCATATAACGCTTTCTGCTCTGGGATCAATGATCAGTAACTTGAGGCAGCAACACTAGGAATTTCATAACTGGTCTCCAGGGAGCAATACTCTGCAGAGAATGTGTACCATCTAGATCCACTTCACCACTCAACCACCGAATCCTTAGGATGATCAGACCTCCACTCAAAATACGAGGGAATAAAGACTCATGGTGCAGTACTTCAAAAAACTGTCAATTTAATCAAACATGTTGCACTTACAAGAAGCAGTGTCTAAGCCGACACCAGCATAAGCAGCGTATAGAATAATACAGACACGGACCCAGCCTGGCTGCACATGCGCCGTACCAACGACTAGGGAACATCCTGACGTCACATCCAAAGGCTCTTCCCTACGCGTTTCGTCATCGACGTCCTCACGGAGCGGATGGATGTGAGACGTCAAACCCTCATTAAATATTCACTGCACTTGACAGCCAGCAGCTGATCTCAATTGGGACATACGCCGTAAGAATAATATCTCCATAAACAATCGCCATCGATACAATCAACAACATAAAACATATAAATGGCATGAATAACAAATACTGGGGAAAAAATAAAAGAAAAAAACAGGAAAATAAAAATATTTATAGAACCAAAAAACACAGGTAAAGAGAAAAACAATCAAATCAAAAAAATACCCATCACGGATATTTAAAGGGCCAGTACCAAATTAAAAGGGAACTCTAACAAGTGTAAAATATATAAATATAATCAAATATAAAAAAATATAAAAAATGTGTGAGAAAGCAATTCAAATCAATATCCACATTCAACCCATTAAGTTTAAAAGAATTCATAGATCCAGTATGTCTCTTTTTTGGAAAAAGCATTTATTAAATCGGTTCCTCTCCAATGTGGTTTACCCATATCTATACCATAAAAGGTTAGCAAACTAGGATCACAGTTGTGTTTTATTTTGAAATGTCTCGATACACTGTGTTTGTCAAACCCCTTTTTCACCTTTCGTCTTTCAGGACAGCACCTTGAGCGACCTTGGCTCCTCCCCACCTGAAGAAACACCTCCACCCAAAATAAAAAGCTCTCCACTCCCCTCCGACCTCAGTTCAGGTGTTTCCTCTGGTGGGGAGACATGTGAGGAAGCTCAAGGTGCTGTCAGGTAGGCAGGTTAGGGCTGAGCCGAGGGTTGGAGAGCCGGCTGGGAGACTCAGGGCAGCAGGGAGTGAAGGCCGGAGTGTCCGGCTGTGATCCCCCCCGGGCCTGCTGCCGTGCAGTGAGTGTGTACCGTGGGGGATAGGGGGCAGCACGTACCTGCTCTTTGCCCCCCGACCCCCTCCGGTGAGTTGGGGCATTGGGGCGACCACGGTGAGATCTGGTGAGGATCGGGGAGGAGTCCTGCTCCTTCCCATGCTGGCGGTCAATGGAGCTTGCCGGGCCGGATGTCGGGGAACGGCAGTTCCGGCAGAAGGGGCGGGGCTTCTCCCAGGGTCATGGTTTCTGCTTCCGGCCGCAGCCCTAGACACCGCGGCACGTGAAATTCAAATGTGGAGCGGAACAGCCTGGGGGACAGGCTACCGCATCAGGCGACCACCCTCCTGGGAAGGATGTCAGGAGCAGAAGCACTGGGACCAGGGGATGCCAGCACCAGCCAGTCTTAGGTAAGGTGACTCAGAGGAGTCCTTCCCTACCTGGTGGCCCCTAGCTCCTGGGGTATTCCCGGACCCTCTTGTGGTGAGAGGGTCTTTTTGGGCAGGGTGAGGGTCCTGTCGGAGGGTGTCAGGTCCTTAGGCCCTGCCGGGAAGGAAGGGGGGGAGCAGGGGAGTGAATGGCAGTGGGTGATAGGCTCCCTTGCTGCTCCCTTTTTTGTCTTTCAGGGCAAGGCTCGGGAGAAGCTTAAGCATCAGGAGCCTAAGCGCAGATGTCCATCCTGCAAGGCAGTGTTAAAGGAATCTTGGAGGAAGGTTCTTTGCGGCCCTTGCATTGAAGGGTTAGTGAAGGAGGAGAGGCCAGAACAGGGTGACTTGGTCAGTTCAGTGAAGGAGCTGACCAGTACCTTCAACTCTTTCAAGAGTCTTATGGAAAGGTTAGCCGTTCCCCAGACAGCCCCCTGCCCCCCCGGTGGCCTCAGCAGGTCAAAGCAGGGAACTCCTCATAACAGGGGAGGACGAGGAACCCTCGGGGGATTCCCAATCGGAAGAGGAGTCAGCTGGGGAGGGTCCCTCAGATGAGTTCAGGGGCCCTTCTCAGTACAAGTTATCCCTAGAGGAGGTAGATGACCTTTTAGGGGCCATATACAAAACCTTAGACATAAAGGAGGAAGTTAAGACCTTGTCCTTGCATGATCAGATGTACCAGGGGTTAGAGGAACAAAGGCACAGAGTTTTTCCGGTGCACGAGATCTTAGTTGATACTATCAGGAAAGAGTGGCAGGACCCGGAAAGGAAGCCCTTCTTTTCTAGAGCTCTTAGGAGGAGGTTTCCATTTAGTGAGGATCCTGGGGCCGTGTGGAATAAAAACCCCAAGCTCAACGCAGCCTTTTCACAAACAGCGAGGAAAACGGACCTGGCGTTCGAGGATATGGTGGTCTTGCCGGATTTGTTAGACAGCAGAGCGGAATCCCTCCTTAAGAAGGCTTGGGATTCAACCCTGTCAAACCTGAAACCTGCCATGGCCACAACTGCCATGGCCAGAAATCTAGAATACTGGTTAACACAGTTGCAGGCCCATATTGTGGCCGACTGTCTTCATTCGAAAGCTTATTACAAGGTGTGGGGTATATTGCGGATGCTTCTGCAGAGTCAGTGAGGCTGGGGGCCAGGTCAGCGGCCCTAACAAACTCAGCTAGGAGGGCTTTATGGTTGAAAACATGGCAGGAAGATATCACGTCAAAGGTTAAGTTGTGTGGCATCCCCTTTACAGGGGATTTCCTGTTCAGGCCTGGGTTGGAGGAAGTTCTAGACCGGACGGCAGACAGGAAAAAGTCCTTCCCCCTAAAAAGGAAGCTGCAGGAGGTGGGGACTCGGAGATCACACCCAGCAAAGAGCCTCATATCAGAGGGACAGAGAAGGTCTTGGGGGCAGAGAGGTAGAGGCAGGGGGTGATTTTTTGTCCTCCTGAAAAGCCCCAGAAGCCACAATGACTCAGTTCCCCCTGTGGGAGGAAGATTGGTAGCCTTTCTCCCACAGTGGGAAGCGGCGGTTTCCAGCCCCTTTATTTTAGACATTGTGAGAAGGGGTTATCAGCTGGAGTTTTCCAAACAGCCAACAGAAAGATTTTTTGTGACAGTCCTGCCAAGGGGCCCGACAAGGGCCTCAGCCCACATGACAGTTGTATACAATGAATGAATTTCATTCATAGCCATCCATTATGTACCATTGTGATGATCTCTGTGATTTGTCTCTGGCTCACTACCTCTACTGGAAATTTATTCCAAGCATCTACTACTCTTTCAGTAAAATAATACTTTCAGAGATTAGTTGAGGTGATTGTAGCTGCACCTCCAGTAATGTTGTGTACCTTATCCAGTGCAGAAAATGCAGCAAAGGATCTTATGTTGGTGAAACAGGACAGAAGGTGCAAACAAGGATGAATCTGCACAGACATACCATCAAGGAACATAAAGAAAATGACTTCTGCACACCTGGGGGACACCATTTCACACAACCCGGCCACACAAGACCTCAATATTTTTGTTCTTAAAGGAAAATTCAAATCCATTCAGGAAAGAAAAACGTTTGAACTAAGAATGATAATTCTATTTGACACAAAAGATAATGGCCTTAACTTGGACATGGGATTCCTCAACCATTATCCAACATTTTTATGACTATCAGCTCAAGCTTGACTCCCTCTGTGATGTGAGTGTTGTCCCCCCCCCCTCCCCCCCCTTTGCTTTTGCTGTGTCTTATCTCTAGCCTTTTTTTTATCTCTTCTAACATTCTGCTAAAACGTTGTGATTTGTATAGTACTGCTTGGACCTTGAAGAAGGGGACATTCCCTGAAAGCTTGTCCTCAAAATTGTATGTTAGTGCAAATAAAAAAAGTATCACGGACAGTACTCAAGAGATTAGTTGTGAACTTTCCTCCAGTTAGTTGGAGGTCATGTCCCGTGTTCTTCATTTTGTTTTCATATTTAAAATCCTGCCCTCCTGGAGTGTGCATGCGTAGCAAGCGGGACGGACATGCAGAGCTAGAGCTCCGTCTCCCCGTCGGGTGACATGTCAGTCCGCCCACGGATCCCGGCCAGCATGGCATCACAGGAGGTACAGGTCCCCACGGCAACACTCCCAGACCCGACCTGGCTCGGTAGGCGTGACAGGTGCAGGGAGCTTCAGCTCCGTCTCCTAAGCATGCCAAGCAAGGGGAGTGCGCATGCGTGGCCGGCGGGATGATTACACAGAGCCAGAGCTCTGTCTCCCCGCCGGGTGACACAGCAGCCTGACCACAGATTCCGGCCAGCACCGCACCTCAGGAGGAGCAGGTACCCACGGCAAAACCCTTCAGACCCGCTCTGGCTCGGTCAGCAGGACAGGTGCAGGGAGCTTCTGCCCCGTCTCCTCTGCAGGCCAAGCAGGGGCCCGCCCTCAGATCCAAGGAAGCACCCTCACTTGACAGATCACACCATGGTTAAAGGGGCACCCCGACACCAGGCTCCACCACAACATAAGCCTATAAAAGAGGCACTAGCAAAAGCCTCTTCCAAGATGGCCACTGCTTCAACTCAGGACAGCAAACAGGCTACAAAGTCCTATGCAGCCTTGCAGGCCTTACAGGACACACAGCCCAGCCATCCCAGCGAGTCAGAGGGTGAGTCTGATATTGATCAAGACACCCCTGCACACGCTCCAACACCTGACCTTACATCCCCCGATTTCCTAGCATGATTTGAGAAGATGCTACATAAAGCTCTGAAACAAACCTCTGAAAGGTATTACAGCTACATTGTCCAGAGAAATCCGTGAACTAGGACAACGCACTGCCGACTTAGAACAGAGAGAAGACAATCTTGACGACTCATTCCAGACACATGTTGATGATCTTGGTACCCATGGTACCAATGGTATCCATGTTCCCGGCCTCACGCTCTGATGCGGACATTGTGTATCCTTATTTTGGTCCCCAGGACTAGTTTGGCCTCCTTGTTCCTTCCTTTTTTTGGCATTTGCTTTTGCAACAAAACCCTTGTTTGGGTTTTCCTCATAAATTGATGGTTAATTTGACCTGTTTTCTCCCACATATCCTTGGGAGCCTATTGATCTATGTACACCGTTGTTGACATTGCTTCATCTTGGATGTGCCTTAGATTGTATGCGGGGACCCCAGCTGTGGCGGCTTAGGATGCCACTTCTTTTCTTTCCTGTTGGTCTGCTTTCACACCCGATGCCGCCTGACCTTAGGACCTCTTGAGATGTATGAGAATAGACCTACTCTTTTCTGGGATCCCATAATTGTACATTTACTTAAACCACTGTCATCCCCACTGTCCGCGTACCTGTGCACTCTCCTTTAACCCCGGTGCTATTGCTCCTTTAATAGCACTTGGGCTACTACAGCTCCCCAAACCACCCTGATTTTAGGTGGCTCTGGGGACCGCTCCTCGGGCCCAGAATGGCCCCGCACTCCCTTTTCCTGCTACCTTTCCCTGTTTATGTTCCCTTACCCTTTCCTTTATATGGCTCCATGACCTCACCCTGCCTTTTAGGCATTCAGACCATCTTACATAGCGATTACCAGCTTCTTTCACGGCTAGCAACACTTTATCATCTAACACGCCACACACCTTCCCTATGGGCCCATTAAATATTCTCACCCTTAACGTTCAGGGCCTCAACACGCCGCGGAAGCGCAACAAAGCCTTCCACTCTTTTGCATCACTCAAGGCCCATGTAGTCTGCCTGCAGGAAACACACTATATCCCAAACTCCACTCCCAAGTCTTTTGGCCCCCGTTAACCACAGGTTTACACAGCCTCAGCCTCAACCAAGACCAGAGGGGTACTCATTGCCTTCCATCGCACGACACCCTTTACATTATGTAATGAAATCGAAGACCCTGAGGGCCGTTATCTCCTGTTAACAGGACAACTCCTAGATGTAGACGTTACTGAAAGGTTGTCCATAGCCCCTGGCTATCAGTCTTTATAGTCGGTTTCAGGTACGGACGCGTCGGGGAGATTGACTTCATCTCAGAAAAGACAGACATACACATACACACAGTGATAGGTAAAATCAATCTCTCAAGTTTATTAGCGGGAAGAAAATTAATATAACAGAAAAAAGAAAGGTGGGGGCACAGAGTATCAAAAAGCTGAGTTGTCAGTAATTGATTGGCTGAATACAAAAAGACAAACATTGACGTCAATTCTGAAAAGTGATGAGAAGCGGGGTTTCATTTTCCCAACAATAAAGAAAGTTTCTACATTGTTTTAAAACACTTATCTACTACATACAATAGAATCTCGCTAGATACTTGTCAAGGCTGTGAACATGACTTTCTCAGGCCTTGAAATCAGTTACAAGTATTAAACAGTTATTTTCCCATGGGACAGAAGTATTTGACTTTTAATTATATCATAACAGAAACAGGTGCTGTTAGTATAAAGAAATAATTGAATACTATCTCCTCTACCAAGGCTAAGCTAAGATAGCATATTTTCATTAACTCATTCTGGGTATAATACAAAACAATTAACCAACATGTTAGTACAAAATATAAAATGGAGTGGGGAAAACAAAATGACAGACCTATAAGACATACATTTCCCTTCAGTTACCATAGTCACATATTATGCCCCGAACCAAGGTCCCTTACCATTCCTCTCCCATCTATTGTCGGTTATAGACCAGCATACGCGAGGTACTTTGTTTGTGGAGACTCAAATTGCACCTTATATCCCTTTCTTGACAAATCTCCCCAACCCTCTCCCCTCCCAACCCCCAAGCAAACCCTTCAAACCATGTTACAGCGTCATTCCATGATAGATACCTGGAGGGAACTTAATCCAACTAAGCGTCAATACACTTTCTATTCACATCCCCATAAGTCCTTTTCTAGGATAGATCACATTCTCATAACCCCCAGCTCCTCCTCCCGGCTCTTGACCTCTAAAATACTTCCAATCCCTTGGTCTGATCATAGCGCTGTATTCACCTCCATGGCCTCCCTAGTCCCATCCCCTTCTGACCCCTCATGGATCATTAATGACAATTTACTAGCAAATCCAACTCACTGCTCAGAAATTGAAGCTGTTCTCAAACATTACTTATCACTAAACCAAACACCTGATATATCTCCTCTTCTCCTCTGGGAAGCACATAAACCGGTCATACGGGGATTCTGCATTAGTAAAGCGTCCCTTTTACACAAAGCAAAAAGGCAACAACGTCTCTCCTTTGAAAGAACCTACAACCAATCCCATCAAGCCTTCCAAGCGACCCCTACACCAGCCAACCGTGAAGCTCTGGAGAGAGCGCGATTGGCTCTTGATCTATTTCTCACAGATCAGGCGGAGCTCTCACTTTGCAGATCCCGACACAAATACTATACAAAAGCAAATAAACCTAATACCTTTCTAGCACTCTCGCTTCGTAGGCTTGATCAGATTACTAGGCCTATCCGAATACGCACCTCTTCTGGCAACCTCACTAGCAATCCAGAACACATCTTACAAACCTTTCACAAACATCTTTCACAACTTTGCTCTCCCTCCCCACCTTTTGATCCCACCCAGGCTGACGCCCTTCTGGCTCCCATCTCCTTCCTGACACTTTCCGAACACCAATTCGCAGCATTAGAACAACCCATCACCCCAACCGAAACCTTAAACGCAGTTAAAAATGTAAAGCTTCACAAACGCCCAGGACCGGATGGTTTTTCCGCTACTTATCACAAAAAATTTGCCCATCTTCTAACGCCCATCCTCACCAATGCTTTTAATGCCATTTTATCGGACCATACCTTTAACCTAGAAACAGCGCAAGCTAACATCTCAATGATCCCAAAGCCAAAAACTCGGATGACACGCAATGGTCCAACTATAGGCCAATCTCCCTCCTCAACATTGATATTAAATACTAGCCAAAATTCTTTCCACACGCCTCAATATATGTATAGGTACTTTAATCCATAATGACCAGGTGGGATTCATTCCAACTCGACAGGCCGGAGATAATGTCAGACGCGCAACTCTCTTGGCAAACATTGCCAAATCTGCAACATTCCTACCTGTTTCCTGTCCTTGGACATCAGGAAGGCATTTGATACGGTTTCTTGGCCATATCTACGCTACATTCTGAGCCGCTGGGGCTTTGGCCCACACTTTTTAACCTGGATTTTCTCTCTATATCGAGAGCCTTCGGCCAGAATTAGATACCTAGGACATAGGTCAGCTCATCTTCCAAATTCCCGTGGCACAAGGCAGGGCTGCCTTCTTTCCCTCTTACTCTTTGCTTTGGCTATAGAACCGCTTGCCCTCCTAATTGGAGCTAACCCGGATGTCCGAGGGCTTGAGATAGGGGGCTCTCACCACAAGCTATGCCTATTTGCAGATGACGTTCTACAATTTCTCACTTCTCCCTTGACTTCCTCTCCTTCCCTCCTCCGGCTTCTCGAGAGGTTTGGATCACTCTTTGGCCTAATAATAAATCCCTGCAAATCCATGGCTCTTAATATTTCCCTTCCCCCTCAGAACTGGCCCACTTGAAACAGATTCTCCCATTTCCTTGGTTGCAGAATCATATTCCTTTCCTGGGAATCAAACTGACCCCCAATATATCAGACCTGTATGCAGATAACTATACGCCTATGCTAACTCACCTTACTGCTCTAATGACTAAATGGTCCTCCTTACCACTCGCTTGGCTAGGCAGAATAGCAGTTGTAAAGATGTCAATACTTCCAAAAATTTTATATCTATTCAGAGTTCTCCCAATACCTATGGACCTCTGCTAACCTACTCCGCACACATCATTTCCTACAGAGGAACAAATTCAAATCCTTTGCTTCCTTACAAGAGGAATATAGCCTCCCACCTTCTGAAATATTCAGATATTTGCAACTACAACACTTTTATGGCCCCTACACTAAAATACCCAATCAAACTAATACCATGTCTCCTTTTGAACGGGCTTGTTATAAAGATCCCCACAGGCGCAGCCTCATTTCCAGCCTATACTCCCTCATCACAAATTCGGTCTCCGCACCCCCCCTTCATAAACCCTCAGATGGGAAACAGACCTGAACAGGCAATTAGATCCATCTGATTGGGACCATATTTGGGCCAACACAAAATCATCTATACAGAATGTTGTAGCCTTGGAAACCAACTATAAAGTTCTGACTCGTTGGTACTTGGTCCCAGCGAGAATCGCAAAATACATCCCTGACTACTCCCCCAACTGCTTTAGAGGCTGTGCAGATCCGGGTACACATTATCATATCTGGTGGAACTGCCTGATAGCCCAAATCTTCTGGACCGATGTTTTCACTATGATATCCAAACTTTGTGCAAACTAGCTTCAACTTAATCCGACAACAGCTCTCCTCAATCTACACCCTCCTGGCGTAACTTCATCACAATTCAAACTCGTCCTGCAAGTAACCACAGCAGCCAAACAGGTCATAGCAAAATCCTGGAAAACCTCCACTCTAAGCATTGCTGCTGTAAAAATCAGAGTAACGCAAGCCATGGTACATGCAAAGGTTGAAGTCACAATTCTCGATACAATCCCTAAGTTCCTGCATGTCTGGAATCCCTGGGTAGAGTGTTTCCTCCCACAAAATTTTGATGAATCCCTCCTTCTTCCCTGATATGCAAACTACATATTTTCTGCACTTTCCTGGTACCACTTCTAACCGGGCAATCAAACTAATTCCATCCTTCCCCACCAATCATGGAGCCATTTTCACCACCCTTCTTCCTCCCTCCCCCTCTCTTCCTTGGTCGTCCCCTGTCTACCCCTAATCCCCCATGTAGCTCTGGAGAGTCTATCCTCACTGAACAAACTCTCTTTGGCATGTTATTACCTATTGCTAATATTTTTTTCCATATACTTAGCAATATAGGCTATGCTACATTGTTTCCTTGAATCTTTCTCTCCCTCTCTATTTAAAGACATTAATACTGTGCATATATTCCTTCTATGTCCTGTTGTTAATATACTATCTAACGTCTACGGTTAATGTCTTTACCCCTATGTTTTGATACCAATAAAATGTTTGAACAAGAAAATCCTGCCCTCCTGAACCTTATTCATCCCCTTCATGTATTTAAAGGTTTCAGTCATGTCTCCCCTTTCCCTTCTCTCCTCCAGACTGGACATGTTACGTTCCTGATGTCTATCCTGATATGTTTTATCCCCCCCAGACCTTTCACCATTTTTGTTCCCCATCTTTGGACTCATTTTATCTCATCAATATCTTTATGTAAGCGAGGTCTACAGAACTGTACACAGTATTCTAAATGAGGTTGCTGGTGACCCCTCTAGTGATATGAAGATCTATATAGGGGAATCGGGACCTCCTTCCTCCCGCCGGTGACCCCTCTAGTGATATAAAGATCTATATAGAGGAATCGGGACCTCCTTCCTCCTGCTGGTGACCCCTCTAGTGATATAAAGATCTATATAGAGGAATCGGGACCTCCTTCCTCCTGCCGGTGACCCCTCTAGTGATATAAAGATCTATATAGAGGAATCGGGACCTCCTTCCTCCTGCCGGTGACCCCTCTAGTGATGTAAAGGTCTATATAGAGGAAATGGGACCTCCTTCCTCCCGCCGGTGACCCCTCTAGTGATGTAAAGGTCTATATAGAGGAATCGGGACCTCCTTCCTCCTGCCGGTGACCCCTCTAGTGATGTAAAGGTCTATATAGAGGAATCGAGACCTCCTTCCTCCTGCCGGTGACCCCTCTAGTGATATAAAGATCTATATAGAGGAAATGGGACCTCCTTCCTCCCGCCGGTGACCCCTCTAGTGATGTAAAGGTCTATATAGAGGAATCGGGACCTCCTTCCTCCTGCCGGTGACCCCTCTAGTGATATAAAGATCTATATAGAGGAATCCAGACCTCCTTCCTCCCGCCGGTGACCCCTCTAGTGATGTAAAGGTCTATATAGAGGAATCAGGACCTCCTTCCTCCCGCCGGTGACCCCTCTAGTGATATAAAGATCTATATAGAGGAATCGGGACCTCCTTCCTCCTGCTGGTGACCCTTCTAGTAATATAAAGATCTATATAGAGGAATTGGGACCTCCTTCATCCTGCTGGTGACCCCTCTAGTGATATAAAGATCTATATAGAGGAATCGGGACCTCCTTCCTCCTGCCGGTGACCTTTCTAGTGATATAAAGATCTATATAGAGGAATCAAGACCTCCTTCCTCTTGCTGGTGACCCCTCTAGTGATATATAGATCTATATGGAGGAATCGGGACCTCTTTCCTCCTGCCGGTGACCTTTCTAGTGATATAAAGATCTATATAGAGGAATCGAGACCTCCTTCCTCCTGCTGGTGACCCCTCTAGTGATATAAAGCTCTATATGGAGGGATCAGGACCTCCTTCCTCCCGCCGGTGACCCCTCTAGTGATATAAAGATCTATATAGAGGAAATGGGACCTCCTTCCTCCCGCCGGTGACCCCTCTAGTGATGTAAAGGTCTATATAGAGGAATCGGGACCTCCTTCCTCCTGCCGGTGATCCCTCTAGTGATATAAAGATCTATATAGAGAAATCAGGACCTCCTTCCTCCTGCCGGTGACCCCTCTAGTGATATAAAGATCTATATAGAGGAATCGGGACCTCCTTCCTCCTGCCGGTGACCCCTCTAGTGATATAAAGATCTATATAGAGGAATCGGGACCTCCTTCCTCCTGCCGGTGACCCCTCTAGTGATATAAAGATCTATATAGAATAATGAGGACCTCCTTCCTCCTGCCGGTGACCCCTCTAGTGATATAAAGATCTATATAGATGAATCGGGACCTCCTTCCTCCTGCCGGTGACCCCTCTAGTGATATAAAGATCTATATAGATGAATCGGGACCTCCTTCCTCCCGCCGGTGACCCCTCTAGTGATATAAAGATCTATATAGAGGAATCGGGACCTCCTTCCTCCCGCCGGTGACCCCTCTAGTGATATAAAGATCTATATAGAGGAATCAAGACCTCCTTCCTCATGTCGGTGACCCCTCTAGTGATATAAAGATCTATATAGAGGAATCGGGACCTCCTTCCTCCTGCCGGTGACCCCTCTAGTGATATAAAGATCTATATAGAGGAATCGGGACCTCCTTCCTCCTGCCGGTGACCCCTCTAGTGATATAAAGATCTATATAGAGGAATCAAGACCTCCTTCCTCCTGCCGGTGACCCCTCTAGTGATATAAAGATCTATATAGAGGAATCAGGACCTCCTTCCTCCTGCCGGTGACCCCTCTAGTGATATAAAGATCTATATAGAGGAATCGGGACCTCCTTCCTCCCGCCGGTGACCCATCTAGAGTTATAAATATCTATATAGAGGAATATGAACCTCCTTCCAGTATGCATGTCTGGGGGTGTCTGTGGGGAAGAACACTGCCAGCTGCTTACAGCACTCGGAGACTCTCCATGAATACTCTGGAAGCATGGCTGTGCCGTCCAACATGGACACAGGTACAGGAACCGCCACACTCCTTACGTCCCCCGGCCATACTGCAAATGATGCTCAGATATGACATTTGGCGATGCATACCATGAAAAAGTAGGAAGACTCTTGCAAAGAAAAAACATGGAACAATAATGAACCGATCAACGACGGGGACAAGTTTGTAATACTCAGGCATTATAGTAATATGGATGGGAATGCTGTCGCATCGAACCTCCTATGTGTGCAATTCTCACTGCGGAGCTACAAAGGGAGGGAAGATGCGGCACAAATGTTGGAGACGAGGCGAGAGTCATACGGGAATGAAAGTGCCTGCAGGCTAGTGGAAATCATCGTGAAGGTCGCTGATGTAAAGAGAGTATGATATTCACATGCCTAACGTTCTCTAAAGAGGTAACCAGTAACTAATGGGCATGTGACAAGGAGGAAAGAAGAGAGAAAAAGAGGGGGGAGAGAAAGAAAAGAGGGGGGAGAGAAAGAAAAAAAAAAAGGGGGGGGAGAATGAGCGGAATTTGTATTATCCTCAATACCAAGGGTCTTACGTGGGTGGATTTAAGCATTAGTCTATCAACCAGAGCAGATGGATGGGGGTAAAACCCTGAAGGGGAGGACGTTGCCTACCATATGGTCTAGTGTAATGGAGCAGCACCCACCGGAGAGCTAGGTTACCCATTTGCCGCCCGGCCAATGGCCGTTTGGCAGCTGCAAAAGCGCTTCGGCATTCCAGGTGCACGCCATTTGGCGTGCTCCCGCACATGCGCAGTTTGCGCTCCTGCAGAGCCGCGGAGCGATCTGTCACCGGCCATTTACCTCGGACATGGCCGATGACAGATCTGAGTACCGGCCCCCGTTGCTGGTACCATGTGACCTGCTGTGACCAATCACAGCAGGTCACATGACAGTTGTATACAATGGATGGCTTCATTCATGCCATCCATTGTATACTAGTGCCTAGCTGTGAATGGTCACAGCAGGTCACATGCACATGTCATGTGATTAGCTGTGACCAAATCACTGCTAAGCACAAAAGAAAAAAAAACCTGAATGAATCGATTTCATTGAGGTAAATGCTTGCTTATAGGAAATATGAAAAAAAAATAAAAAAATAATAAAAATTTAAAAATAATAAAAAAAATATGTTATATGATGATGCTGTACTGCACTGGTGACAGTAAGTAAAAAAAAAATAGTGAAAATAATTTTTTTAATTTTTACGAAAAATTATGAAAAAAAAATACAACTCGCCATTCCTCTTATGAAGTATGTCGGACTGTCTACTCTGCAAAAAGGGGTCATTTGGGGATATCTGTACTATTCTGACATTCTTGGACCTCAAGAAATTAGATTGGCTGTCAGTACTTCAGGATTGATCAATATTCAGATCTATACCATAGTTTGTGAACTCTATAACTTTCCTACAAACTAAATAATACATCCTAATTTGGGTTATTTTCACCAAAGACATGTAGCAGAATACATCTTGGCCTAAATTTATGAAGAACAATTATTTATTTGTAAATGTTTATAACAGAAGCAAAGAAAAACGTGTTTTTTTTTCAAAATGTTTGGTCTTTTTTTGTTAATTTAGCAAAAAATAAAAACCCCAGCGGTGATTAAATACCACCAAAAGAAAGCTCTAGTTGTGTGAAGAAAACAATAAAATTTAAGTTTGGGTACAATGTTGTATGACCGCGCAATTGTCATTCAAAGTGTGAGAGCGCTGAAACCTGAAAAATGGCCTGGGGGCAGGAGGGTGTAAAATTGCCCGGTATTGAAATGGATAAATCAGGTGGGTCGGTCCATGAGGGACTGGTATGAAGAGGTTTTTGTAAAATGAGTCCAGCAGGCCCAGATGTGGGACAATTTAGTGGAGGAGTCAAGTGCAGTTGCAATCAGTTCCTCCATTTCCACAATTTTACTCACCCGGGTCAGCCAGTCACGTATGGAGGGAGGGCGAGTGGAGCCCCAAAGAGCTGGAAGACAGAGTCTGGCTGCGTTGACCATATGCATGGCTAGGGATTTGAAGTCTTGTCCCCTGGGAAGGGGGGAATGATGGAGAAGAAACTGGGCAGGAGACAGAGCTAGGGGCAAGGTGGTTACAGACACTACAAGCCTGTGGACCTCCTGCCAGAATGGTTGGATACTCGGACAGGACCACCAAATGTGGAGAAAGGACCCATCTGATGTTCCACATCTCCAACAGCTATTGGGGAAAGCTGGGTTGAAATGAGAGATTCTCAACGGGGTTCGGTACCATCTCAAAGCCAATTTGTAGCCGTTTTCCTGAGTCAAGACATTAGGGAGCACTTATGGGCATGCATGAATATTTGGTCCCAGTTGGAGTCCGACTGTCTTCCAGGTCTCTGTTCCATGCACGGCAGGAGGGTAAGGAGTCGTAAGCCCTGCTCTCAACGAGGAGGGGGTAAATCTCCGAAATCAAATGTTTGTGTGGTTCAGCTTTAGAGCATAGAGATTCAGAAGGAGTGAGGGGACGAGTCCAGTCAAGAAACGGTTTGTGTGAGAGCAGAAAGTGTCTTATCTGCAGATAGGCCCAGAAAGGAAAATCTCGGATATTCAGGCTCTCAAGCACCTTGTCTTAGCAGTCAGCAGCAGAGAGGACAGAACTCCTCCACCAGATCCTGCACTTCTTTGTGCAGCTGTGGAGAGGCTCATCTCTGCTACTCCCCGTCCCAGCAGTTGGCAGCAGAGAGGACAGAACTCCTCCACCAGATCCTGCACTTCTTTGTGCAGCTGTGGAGAGGCTCATCTCTGCTACTCCTCGTCCCAGCAGTTGGCAGCAGAGAGGAGGACAGAACTCCTCCACCAGATCCTGCACTTCTTTGTGCAGCTGTGGAGAGGCTCATCTCTGCTACTCCTCATCCCAGCAATTGGCAGCAGAGAGGAGGACAGAACTCCTCCACCAGATCCTGCTCTTCTTTGTGCAGCTGTGGAGAAGCTCATCTCTGCTACTCCTCATCCCAGCAGTCGGCGGCAGAGAGGAGGACAGAACTCCTCCACCAGATCCTGTGCTTCTCTGTGCAGCTGAGGAGGCCCATCTCTGCTACTCCTCATCCCAGCAGTCAGTAGCAGAGAGGAGGACAGCACTCCTCCACCAGATCCTGTGCTTCTGTTTCCAGCCACAGCACACCCCCATCTCTGTCTCCCCTGACCTCAGCATCCAGACTCTGGCAGCTGATTCCAGTCCTCTTCCAGACCCTGCACTTTCTGCTTCCCAGCCCTTCCCCAGCTTCTTCCCAGCAGCAGCAGCACAATTGGAAATATTTTTCTGATGATTGAAAAACACAACTTTGTTCCCAAAACACATTTTCCATAAATTGTATAGTTGTAGCCGGGAATATCTGCTGCCATGATGTGTCCTAGACTTCTACTCTCAGAGCGAGTTCTGACCTCTTACTAACCCAGTGATAATGGAATGCAGAGGGAAATGTTTCATATGAGAAAGAGAAGAGACATTTCTATCGTCTTCCAGACACAGCCGGCCCCTTGAGGGCCCCATATTGCTGGTGTGCCCGCAGTGACAGAGTCTGACAGCCCTGCACTAGATGGTCATAGGAAACCACTATATGAAATAAAATACAGACAATATCTCTCATGGCTGATCAAACACATTTCATATTTATTCCACTCATTTAATAAACATAGACCTCTAAGAATTTGTGAAAGATTACACCAAAAAATGTCTGACCCGGTCCTACACTTCACCCATGTCTTTGGGGACCTCTGATCTCCTTATGGACTGTTTCTTCCATGATGAAGATCAGCCATGGAGTATATCTGAGGTGTATATCAGGGTGTGCTTCTTCCCCACATGAGAGCTGGGATGTCCAGCAACATTCATCTAGAAGACATTTCCCACACTCAAGGCACTAATACACCTCCAGGGTTGTGTGGGACCCCTGATGTACAGGAAGACAGGACTTCAGTGAGGAACATTTCCCTCACTCAGGACAGGAAAGTGGCTTCTCCCCTGTGTGAGATCTCTGATGTCTGTAAAGATGGGACGTCTGTGAAAAACATTTCCCGCACTCAGGACAGGAATACGGCTTCTCCCCAGTGTGAGATCTCTGATGTATATGAAGAATGGACATCTTTGAAAAACATTTCCCGCACACAGGACAGGAATACGGCTTCTCCCTCGTGTGAGATCTCTGATGTGTGTGAAGACTACACTTGTATGAAAAACATTTCCCACACTCAGGACAGGAATACGGCTTCTCCCCCGTGTGCAGTCTCTGATGTGTGTGAAGACTGGACTTTTGTGAAAAACATTTCCCGCACACAGGACAGGAATACGGCTTCTCCCCCGTGTGCAGTCTCTGATGTGTGTGAAGACCAGACTTGTATGAAAAACATTTCCCACACTCAGGACAGGAATACGGCTTCTCCCCCGTGTGCAGTCTCTGATGTGTGTGAAGACTGGACTTTTCTGAAAAACATTTCCCGCACACAGGACAGGAATACGGCTTCTCCCCCGTGTGAGATCTCTGATGTGTGTGAAGACTAGACTTGTATGAAAAACATTTCCCACACTCAGAACAGGAATACGGCTTCTCCCCAGTGTGAGATTTCTGATGTCTGTAAACATCAGACTTCAGTGAAAAACATTTCCCACACTCAGGACAGGAATAAGGCTTCTCCCCCGTGTGCAGTCTCTGATGTGTGTGAAGACTGGTCTTTTGTGAAAAACATTTCCCGCACACAGGACAGGAATAAGGCTTCTCCCCCGTGTGCAGTCTCTGATGTGTGTGAAGACTAGACTTGTATGAAAAACATTTCCCGCACTCAGGACAGGAATACGGCTTCTCCACTTTGTGAGATCTCTGATGTGTGAGAAGACGGGACTTCACTGAAAAACATTTCTCGCACTGTGGACAGGAATACGGATTCTCCCCTGTGTGAGATCTCTGATGTGTGTGAAGAGTAGACTTGTCTGAAAAACATTTCCCACACTCAGAACAGGCATACGGCTTCTCCCCTGTGTGACATCTCTGATGTCTGTAAAGATAGGACTTATCTGAAAAACATTTCCCGCACTCAGGACAGGAATACGGCTTCTCCCCCGTGTGAAATCTCTGATGTTTATGAAGAATGGACTTCTTTAAAAAACATTTCCCACACTCAGGACAGGAATACGGCTTCTCCCCCGTGTGAGATCTCTGATGTGTGTGAAGACTAAACTTGTCTGAAAAACATTTTCCGCACTCAGGACAAGAATATGGCTTCTCCCCAGTGTGAGATCTTTGATGTCTGTAAACTTTAGACTTCTGGGAAAAACATTTCTCACAGTCAGGACAGGAATACGGCTTCTCCCCTGTGTGAGATCTCTGATGTGAGTAAAGATGAGACTTCCGTGAAAAATATTTCCCGCACTCAGGACAGGAATACGGCTTCTCCCCCGTGTGAGATCTTCTATGCACATTAAAACCATATTTAGATTGGAAACATTTCCCGCACTCAGGACAGGAATATGGCTTCTCCCCTGTGTGAGATCTTTTATGCACATTAAGATTGTATTTAGATTGGAAACATTTCCCGCACTCAGGACAGGAATACGGCTTCTCCCCCGTGTGAGATCTTTTATGCACGTTAAGTTTGGATTTAGAACAGAAACCCTTTCCGCACTCAGTACAGGAGAATCTCTTCCCTGTTGGAAGGCCGGACTGGTCCCGCACAGTCTGAGGTTCCTCAGAATACGAGGAATCCGATGGTCCATCTACACTGGGTGGTGCCGGATGGACATTGGAGGGAGCCGGGTTTTCTCCTGGACTATACTGTGTGATGTCCTCATCTTCTACTTTCCAGTCTGGAGACAAAGTGAGACAATCCTCGGAGGTTTTCCTCATCTCCCAGCCATGGACTAAAATACAAAGACAAAGAGGATTACTAGACAGGAGCTGATTGGTTCCCCCAAACCAGGACTCCGCCCACATCAGGCAGCTTGGTCTCTGAGGAGCTTACAATTCCACCCTCAAGGGAACTAGGAAATGGCTCCTCTGATCTCCTACCAGGTCATTTCTTTATTCATGGACCTTGGTCAGAGAGTGAGGAAACAACCAGAACTGTCTTTTATAGGAGGGACAGTGATGAGGGGATTATAGGACGAGGGTCCCCACCCCCTCTATCACTCATCACCATCTTCCCAACACAAGAAGTACTGCACTTCCTTATTTACTCCATGATTTAGTCATGAAGAACAGCGGGGCTGAGCCCCACCAGAGGTCAGAGAGTGAGGATGGGGGGAGAACAACCAAGATGAAGACTGGACTGATCCTGAAGACCACCATCATTGGGGTATTGACTCCTCCCTCATTATCACTTTCTGTTTAAGGGTCCAAAGTTGGAGGATGTGATCACATTATTATCACCATGTAAAAGTCTGTGCTCCAATCACATCATCCGATATAAAATATCCAGCTGGGAGGAAATGGGGGGAACAAAAGAGAATCCATATTATGTGTATATATAGCAGTGGGGGGAGGGGGGAGAGCAGAAGTCAGAAGTATGGAATGTACAACATAGAGTATATAGTGCAGGGGTCAGGAGTATGTAGTGTGCAACATAGAGTATATAGTGCAGGGGTCAGGAGTATGTAATGTACAACATAGAGTATATAGTGCAGGGGTCAGGAGTATGTAATGTACAACATAGAGTATATAGTGCAGGGGTCAGGAGTATGTAATGTACAACATAGAGTATATAGTGCAGGGGACAGGAGTATGTAATGTACAACATAGAGTATATAGTGCAGGGGTCAGGAGTATGTAATGTACAACATAGAGTATATAGTCCAGGAGTCAGGAGTAAGTAATGTACAACATAGAGTATATAGTGCAGGGGACAGGAGTATGTAATGTACAACATAGATTATATAGTGCAGGGGTCAGGAGTATGTAATGTACAACATAGATTATATAGTGCAGGGGTCAGGAGTATGTAATGTACAACATAGAGTATATAGTCCAGGAGTCAGGAGTAAGTAATGTACAACATAGAGTATATAGTGCAGGGGTCAGGAGTATGTAATGTACAACATAGAGTATATAGTGCAGTGGTCAGGAGTATGTAATGTACAACATAGAGTATATAGTGCAGGGGTCAGGAGTATGGAATGTACAACATAGAGTATATAGTGCAGGGGTCAGGAGTAGGTAATGTACAGCAAAGTATATAGAGCAGGGGTCAGGAGGATGTAATGTGCAACATAGAATATAAAGCACAGTGGTCAGGAGTATGTAATGTACAACATGGAGTATATAGTGTCGGGGTCAGCAGTAAGTAATGTACAACATGTAGTATATAGTGCATGGGGTCAGGAGTATGTAATGTACAACATGGAGTGTATATAGTGCAGGGGTCAGGAGTATGTACTGTACAACATAGAGTATATAGTGCAGGGGTCAAGAGGATGTAATGTACAACATAGAGTATATAGTACAGGGGTCAAGAGTATGTAATGTACAACAGAGTAAATAGTGCAGGGATCAGGAGTATGTAATGTACAACATAGAGCATATAGTGCAGGGGTCAGGTGTATGTAATGTACAACATGGTGTATATAGTGCAGGGGTAAGGAATATGCAATGTAAAACATAGAGTATATAGTGCAGGGGTCAGGAGGATGTAATGTACAGCATATAGTATATAGTGCAGGGGTCAGGAGTCTGTAATGTACAACATAGAGTATATAGTGCAGGGGTCAGGAGTATGTAATGTACAACATAGAGTATATAGTGCAGGGGTCAGGAGTATGTAATGTACAAAATAGAGTATATAGTGCAGGGGTCAGGAGTATGTAATGTACAACATGGAGTATATAATGCAGGGGTCAGGAGTATGTAATGTACAACATAGAGTATATAGTGCAGGGGTCAGGAGGATGTAATGTACAAGTTATATAGTATATAGTGCAGGGGTCAGGAGTATGTAATGTACAACAGAGTATATAGTGCAGGGGTCAGGAGTATGTAATGTACAACATAGAGTATATAGTGCAGGGGTCAGAAGTATGTAATGTACAACATGGAGTATATAGTACAGGGGTCAGGAGTATGTAATGTACAACATAGAGTATATAGTGCAGGGGTCAGGAGTATGTAATGTACAACATAGAGTATATAGTGCAGGGGTCAGGAGTATGTAATGTACAACATAGAGGATATAGTGCAGGGGTCAGGAGTATGTAATGTACAACATAGAGTATATAGTGCAGGGGTCAGGAGTATGTAATGTACAAGTTATATAGTATAAGGGTCAGGACTCACAGTATTAGTATTCTGTAATCAGTGGAAGCTTAAATGTTTACTGTAGACAACATGTAGAGGTGAGCTGGGATTAAACCATCATGAAACGATTAGAGGAGTGGCAGTGGATGTAGTATACTTGGACAGAGGGGTGGCAGTGGACGAGGTACACTTGGAAAGAGGGGTGGCGGTGGACCTGGTATACTTGGACAGATGGGTGGCGGTGGACGTAGTATACTTGGACAGAGGGGTGGCGGTGGACATGGTATACTTGGAGAGAGGGGTGTTGGTGGACGTGGTATACTTGGACAGAGGGGTGGTGGTGGACGTGGTATACTTGGACAGAGGGGTGGTGGTGGACGTGGTATACTTGGACAGAGGGGTGGCGGTGGACGTGGTATACTTGGACAGAGGGGTGGTGGTGGACATGGTATACTTGGACAGAGGGGTGGCGGTGGACGTGGTATACTTGGACAGAGGGGTGGTGGTGGACGTGGTATACTGGGACAGAGGGGTGGCGGTGGATGTGATATACTTGGACAGAGGGGTGGCGGTGGACGTGGTATACTTGGACAGAGGGGTGGCAGTGGACGTGGTATACTTGGACAGAGGGGTGGCGGTGGACGTGGTATACTTGGACAGAGGGGTGGTGGTTGACATGGTATACTTGGACAGAGGGGTGGCAGTGGACGTGGTATACTTGGACAGAGGGGTGGCGGTGGACGTGGTATACTTGGACAGAGGGGTGGTGGTTGACGTGGTATACTTGGACAGAGGGGTGGCGGTGGACGTGGTATACTTGGACAGAGGGGTGGTGGTTGACATGGTATACTTGGACAGAGGGGTGGCAGTGGACGTGGTATACTTGGACAGAGGGGTGGCGGTGTACGTGGTATACTTGGACAGAGGGGTGGTGGTTGACGTGGTATACTTGGACAGAGGGGTGGTGGTTGACGTGGTATACTTGGACAGAGGGGTGGTGGTTGACGTGGTATACTTGGACAGAGGGGTGGCGGTGGACGTGGTATACTTGGACAGAGGGGTGGCGGTGGACGTGGTATACTTGGACAGAGGGGTGGCGGTGGACATGGTATACTTGGACAGAGGGGTGGCGGTGGATGTGGTATACTTGGACAGAGGGGTGGCGGTGGACATGGTATACTTGGACAGAGGGGTGGCGGTGGACGTGGTATACTTGGACAGAGGGGTGGCGGTGGACGTGATATACTTGGACACAGTTCTCCACACACGGCTAATATGTAAGGTAAAGTCTATGGGTGGAGAAATCTGAATGTAAATGGATAGAAAACTGGCTAAAAGATCGTATTCAGAGAGTAGTGGTTAATGATTCATACTCTGAATGGTCTGGGGTTGTCAGTGGTGTACCCCAGGGTTCAGTGTTATTAGTGGGGTACCCCAAGGTTCAGTGTTTTTAATTGGGTACCACAGGGTTCAGTGTTATTAGTGGTGTACCCCAAGGCTCAGTGTTATTAGTGGGGTACCCCAGGGTTAAGTAGTATTAGTGGGGTACCCCAAGGTTCAGTGTTATTAGTGGGGGACCCCAAGGTTCAGTGTTATTAGTGGGGTACCCCAAGTTACAGTATTATTAGTGGGGTACCCCAAGGTTCAGTGTTATTAGTGGGGTACCCCAAGGTTCAGTGTTATTAGTGGTGTACCCCAAGGTTCAGTGTTATTAGTGGGGTACCCCAAGGTTCAGTGTTATTAGTGGTGTACCCCAAGGTTCAGTGTGATTAGAGGGGTACCCCAGGGTTCAGTGTTATTAGTGGGGTACCCCAAGGATCAGTGTTATTAGTGGGGTACCCCAAGGTTCAGTGTTTTTAATTGGGTACCCCAGGGTTCAGTGTTATTAGTGGTGTACCCCAAGGCTCAGTGTTATTAGTGGGGTACCCCAGGGTTAAGTAGTATTAGTGGGGTACCCCAAGGTTCAGTGTTATTAGTGGTGTACCCCAAGGTTCAGTGTTATTACTGGGGTACCCCAAGGTTCAGTGTTAATAGTGGGGTACCCCAAGGTTCAGAGGTATTAGTGGGGTACCCCAAGGTTCAGAGGTATTAGTGGGATACCCCAAGGTTCAGTGTTATTAGTGGTGTACCCCAAGGTTCAGTGTTATTAGTGGTGTACCCCAAGGTTCAGTGTTATTACTGGGGTACCCCAAGGTTGAGTGTTATTAGTGGGGTACCCCAAGGTTCAGAGGTATTAGTGGGATACCCCAAGGTTCAGTGTTATTAGTGGTGTACCCCAAGGTTCAGTGTTATTAGTGGTGTACCCCAAGGTTCAGTGTTATTAGTGGGGTACCCCAAGGTTCAGTGTTATTAGTGGGGTACCCCAAGGTTCAGTGATATTAGTGGGGTTCCCCAATGGTCAGTGTTATTAGTGGGGTACCCCAAGGCTCAGTGTTATTAGTGGGGTACCCCAAGGTTCAGTGTTATTAGTGGGGTACCCCAAGGTTCAGTGTTATTAGTGGGGTACCCCAGGGTTCAGTGTTATTAGTGGGGTACACCAGGGTTCAGTGTTATTAGTGGGGTACCCCAGGGATCAGTGTTGGGCCCCTTACTTATTAATATATATATAAACAATATGGGGTGTGAGATTATAAATCCCATTCCAGTCTTTGCAGATGACACCAAGCTGTGCCGGGGAATAACGTCCTTACAGGATGTCTCCAACTTACAAGCCGACCTCAATGCTCTGTGTAATTGGGGGGCTATGGGGCCAATGGGGGCTAATGGTGATAAATGTAAGGTTCTGCACTTGGGGGGGCTAAGAATATGCATCATACATACTAGGGGGGGTACAACTGGGGGGGTCAACATGTATAATACATAAGGGGGGATATGATCTCCATGTATAATACATAAGGGGGGATATGATCTCCATGTATAATACATAAGGGGAGGATATGATCTCCATGTATAATACATAAGGGGGGGATATGATCTCCACGTATAATACATAAGGGGGGATATGATCTCCATGTATAATACATAAGGGGGGATATGATCACCATGTATAATACATAAGGGGAGATATGATCTCCATGTATAATACATAAGGGGGGATATGATCTCCATGTATAATACATAAGGGGGGGATATGATCTCCATGTATAATACATAAGGGGGGGATATGATCTCCATGTATAATACATAAGGGGGGATATGATCTCCGTGTATAACACATAAGGGGGGATATGATCTCCATGTATAATACATAAGGGGGGATATGATCTCCATGTATAATACATAAGGGGGGATATGATCTCCATGTATAATACATAAGGGGGGATATGATCTCCATGTATAATACATAAGGGGGGATATGATCTCCATGTATAATACATAAGGGGGGATATGATCTCCATGTATAATACATAAGGGGGATATGATCTCCATGTATAATACATAAGGGGGATATGATCTCCATGTATAATACATAAGGGGGGATATGATCACCATGTATAATACATAAGGGGGGATATGATCTCCATGTATAATACATAAGGGGGGATATGATCTCCATGTATAATACATAAGGGGGGATATGATCTCCATGTATAATACATAAGGGGGGATATGATCTCCATGTATAATACATAAGGGGGGGATATGATCTCCATGTATAATACATAAGGGGGGGATATGATCTCCATGTATAATACATAAGGGGGATATGATCTCCATGTATAATACATAAGGGGGATATGATCTCCATGTATAATACATAAGGGGGGATATGACCTCCATGTATAATACATAAGGGGGATATGATCTCCATGTATAATACATAAGGGGGGATATGATCTCCATGTATAATACATAAGGGGGGATATGATCTCCATGTATAATACATAAGGGGGGATATGATCTCCATGTATAATACATAAGGGGGATATGATCTCCATGTATAATACATAAGGGGGGATATGATCTCCATGTATAATACATAAGGGGGGATATGATCTCCATGTATAATACATAAGGGGGGATATGATCTCCATGTATAATACATAAGGGGGGATATGATCTCCATGTATAATACATAAGGGGGATATGATCTCCATGTATAATACATAAGGGGGGTATGATCTCCATGTATAATACATAAGGGGGATATGATCTCCATGTATAATACATAAGGGGGGGATATGATCTCCATGTATAATACATAAGGGGGGATATGATCTCCATGTATAATACATAAGGGGGATATGATCTCCATGTATAATACATAAGGGGGATCTGATCTCCATGTATAATACATAAGGGGGAGATATGATCTCCATGTATAATACATAAGGGGGGATATGATCTCCATGTATAATACATAAGGGGGATATGATCTCCAAGTATAATACATAAGTGGGGATATGATCTCCATGTATAATACATAAGGGGGGGATATGATCTCCATGTATAATACATAAGGGGGGATATGATCTCCATGTATAATACATAAGGGGGGATATGATCTCCATGTATAATACATAAGGGGGGGATATGATCTCCATGTATAATACATAAGGGGGGGATATGATCTCCATGTATAATACATAAGGGGGGATATGATCACCATGTATAATACATAAGGGGGATATGATCTCCATGTATAATACATAAGGGGGATATGATCTCCATGTATAATACATAAGGGGGATATGATCTCCATGTATAATACATAAGGGGGGATATGATCTCCATGTATAATACATAAGGGGGATATGATCTCCATGTATAATACATAAGGGGGATATGATCTCCATGTATAATACATAAGGGGGATATGATCTCCATGTATAATACATAAGGGGGGATATGATCTCCATGTATAATACATAAGGGGGGATATGATCTCCATGTATAATACATAAGGGGGGATATGATCTCCATGTATAATACATAAGGGGGATATGATCACCATGTATAATACATAAGGGGGGGATATGATCTCCATGTATAATACATAAGGGGGATGTGATCTCCATGTATAATACATAAGGGGGATATGATCTCCATGTATAATACATAAGGGGGGGGGATATGATCTCCATGTATAATACATAAGGGGGGATATGATCTCCATGTATAATACATAAGGGGGGATATGATCTCCATGTATAATACATAAGGGGGGATATGATCTCCATGTATTATACATAAGGGGGGTATGATCACCATCTAAAATACATAAGGGGGGATATGATCTCCGTGTATAATACATAAGGGGGGGATATGATCTCCATGTATAATACATAAGGGGGGATATGATCTCCATGTATAATACATAAGGGGGGGATATGATCTCCATGTATAATACATAAGGGGGGGATATGATCTCCATGTATAATACATAAGGGGGATATGATCTCCATGTATAATACATAAGGGGGGATATGATCTCCATGTATAATACATAAGGGGGGATATGATCTCCATGTATTATACATAAGGGGGGTATGATCACCATCTATAATACATAAGGGGGGATATGATCTCCGTGTATAATACATAAGGGGGGGGATATGATCTCCATGTATAATACATAAGGGGGGATATGATCTCCATGTATAATACATAAGGGGGGGATATGATCTCCATGTATAATACATAAGGGGGGGATATGATCTCCATGTATAATACATAAGGGGGATATGATCTCCATGTATAATACATAAGGGGGATGTGATCTCCATGTATAATACATAAGGGGGGGATATGATCTCCATGTATAATACATAAGGGGGGGATATGATCACCATGTATAATACATAAGGGGGGATATGATCTCCATGTATAATACATAAGGGGGATATGATCACCATGTATAATACATAAGGGGGATATGATCTCCATGTATGATACATAAGGGGGGATATGATCTCCATGTATAATACATAAGGGGGGATATGATCTCCATGTATAATACATAAGGGGGGGATATGATCTCCATGTATAATACATCAGTGGTTAATATAATGAACTCGGTGTAGTTATTCCTCCTGAGGTCATCACAGAGGACAAGGGGGCGCTCTTTACGTCTGGAGGAAAATAAATGTAATCTTCAAACACGGAAAGGTTTCTTCACAGTAAGAGCTGTGAGAATGTGTAATAGACTCCCTCAAGAGTTGGTTGTAACCAGCTCAGTGGATTGCTGTAGGAAAGTCCTGGATTCTTTCTTGGATACACAGAATATAACTGGATATAACATTTATAGGGAAAGTTGATCCAGGGAATATCCGATTGCCTCTCGGGGAATCAGGAAGGAATTGTTTCCCCTGCAGGAGCAGATCGGATCGTGCTTTTCTGGGTTTTTGCCTTCTGGTGGATCAGCTGTGGGTGTCGGATTATAAAACTCTTATTTTTAATGGTTCAACTAGATGGATATCTTTTTTCAGCCAGACTAACTATGTAGGTCCCACACCGCTGCCTCCCATCTCCTGAGACTGCCCTCAGTGACTTGGGTCTGAGACACTACAGACATATCCCTCCACCCGGCACAGGTGACAAATACTGGGAGAATTGCTATGTCACCACCATGAGGAATAAGATCCAAAGAACATGTCCAGGTGCCTAGGTCTAGTAACACTTATGGTGAAATGAACATTTTACTGCCGGATGAACCCCAGAACCTCCATAAATCCAGTCTAGATACATAAATTGTGTCTGCAGCACAGAGAAGGAAGATTATCCGAGAGAAATCCAGGAATACAGGACGGGGAACACAGCTCAGGAAAGTGACCAGGGGATTACAGGCTGATATCACCCAGTCCCCGCCCTACTCTGGACCAATCAGTGAGCAGTATGGGTGGAGGAATGGATTTAGTGTTCATGACCCACCTGTGCTGATCTCTGTAGGAGTGTCCTCCTCTATAAATGTCCCCGTTATTCCATCCTCCTCCATAGACTGCTGATCATCCCTCACATACGCCTCTTCTTCTTCTGCTTTCACCTCAAATTCTATATCGATTGGATCTCCACTCTAAATCAAGGAAATGAGAGAAAATGTCATCTGTAAAATGTAAGATTTATGATTGTGACATCACACACAAAATCCACACATTGTCTCCCTTCACAGAAGCAGATCACATGTGATATGTCGGTACATTTCCCCTAAATACCGCATGCCATCCTGAAACTGTCCATTTCCTATCCCGTGTTGCGGTATTGACCACAAACACTGAACACGCTCAGTAAATACCGCATGAACAGGCGTTACATTCACAGAAGGAAATAAAGAATGAAATGCATGCGGTCATTAATTAGTGGTGGAGACATGCGGCATTCAGGAAATGTGTACTGCTTGGTAAAGAGTGGGCGGCCGCTGGCATCCTTAACAACCAGTAAACAACATGGTTGTTAGGGAGCGAGCGGCCACTGCGTCCTAACCAACCAATAAATCTAAAAAAGAATTAACGGAAAGGAAAAATTAAGAAAATGGCGTGGGGGTCTAGTATGGATTTTAAGGGGGACCCCTTGCCAAAATGAAAGAAATACATACCAGACCCCTATCTGAGCATGCAGCTCGGCAGGACAGTAAAGAGGGGGATGAGAAAGCGACCCCCCCTCCTGAAACATACCAGGTCAGATGCCCTTAACATGGAGTGGATGCTCTGGGGCAGGGGAGGCTTTGCTCCCCCAGAGCACCTTGTCCATGTTGATGGAGACAAGGGACTCTTCTCCACAACCCAGGCTAGTGGCTGTGGGGGTTTGCAGGCAGGGGACTTACAACATTTAACAAAGAGGCCCTCAGATCCCTCACCCCATGTGAATGAGTATGGGGTACATGGTACCCCTAATTAGTCACCACAAAAAAGTATTCTGTTCAATAGACAGCAGGCAGTTTTTGACAAGTCCTTTATTAAAAAAACAAAACTAAAGCAAAATGTCCCCCCGGTGTAGATCCATCATCAATCACGATGCTCGCTGTCACCGCTGACTCAGAAAGAAAAGCTCCGCTCCCAATGAAGACTCCCCTCTGTCTGACAGCTCTGCTGCCTCCTGCCACTAAATATACTAAGGGACGGTGCCACTCGGTGACGTCACTGACCGGGGCAAGATGTATTGGTGACGTCACTGACCGGGGCATGTTGTATTGGTGAAATCACTGACTGGGGCATGTTGTATTGGTGACGTCACTGACCGGGGCATGTTGTATTGGTGATGTCACAAGAGGGCAAGGCCACCCAGTGATATCACAGGGTGGTGGCGCTCCTTAGTTTATTTAGAAGTGGGAAGCGACGGAGCTGTCAGATGGCAGGAGGGGAGCTTTATTTTTTCTTCGAGTCAACAATGACAGCGAGTATTGTGATTGGATCATTGATGGATCTACATCAGGAGAATGGGGAATGAATAGGGGTGCTATGTACAGGTGTAACTCGAAAAATGAGAATATGGTGCAAAGGTTGATTTATTTCAGTGCAGCAACTTAAAAGGTGAAACTAATATATGAGACTCATTCCATGCAAAGCAAGATAGTTCCAGCCGTGATTTGTCATCATTGTGAGGATTATGACTTACAGCTCATGAAAACCCCAAATCCACAATCTCAGAAAATGAGAATATTCCATGCAATCAATAAAACACGGATTGTTCATAGAACAATATCGCACCTCTGAAAAGTAGAAGCTGCATATGTACTCAGGACTTGGTTTGGGCCCCTTTTGCAGCAATTACTGCCTCAATGCGGCGTGGCATGGAAGCTATCAGCCTGTGGCACTGCTGAGGTGTTATGGAAGACCAGGATGCTTCAATAGCGGCCTTCAGCTCTTCTGCATTGTTCGGTCTCATGTCTCTCATCTTTCTCTTGGCAATGCCTCATAGAT